>NC_071403.1:900000-1192500 GCF_017976375.1 Cuculus canorus | reverse complement strand
ACTGTCTAAACTGACAAAATTAAATAGTGAAATGACTTGAAAAAAAGGGAAAGGAAAATTTGGCCCTTGAAATAATCTGTTTGGTTTAAGTATGAAATAGAGATGAAGGAGGAAAACAGTCATTGCTTCTGCAGATCGAGAAAACACGTTGAAGTTTATAGCCAGCCTTAAGATATGACGCTGCAGCATTTATGAGAAGGAAAATATGACATTATTTACACGAAGAGGTCCCTGGGGCTATTCATGCAATGGTTGCCAAAATGAATATTCATCACAAGATGAGTTAAAACAATATTACCTACTATTAAATTATCGAGAGCTATTATCATAGTATTCGAGTGCCATTAGTGACTTCGGTCTGTAAATTAAGAGTTTTGATATCACCTTATAACCGATGGGGAAAATTAAATAATTCAAGATACCCTGCTAAAAGAATCCAACACTTTTCAGCCTGGAAAAACCACCGCACTCGGTGCTGCCCTGGGCTCAGCGGGGATGCAGAACAATTCACCCTCTGGCCAAGCTTCTCAAAGCATGGTCCCACACAGCTCTGTGGGAACTCATTGTCACCGGTGGGGATCACATTTGCAGTTCTGGGGCTCACTCACACCTACATCCCCATAAGAGAGGTGGTGATAGGAGCAGCAGTGATGGCACGGAGTGCCAGCTGCCCCTCTTCAATCTCACGGCCAGGCTGGTGTCACCACCTGCGTGAGCATGGCTGGTGGAGCACTCAGCCTGTGCACGGACACGGAAAGCTCTTCTTGCAGAGCAAGATGGGTCCGAACAGTGCTTAAAAACTACCTTCCTCTGCACTAAGAAGAACACTTCAGCTTCAAGGAGGTGTTCCAGGCCAGGTTGGATGGGGCTTTGAGCAGCCTGCTCCAGTGGGAGGTGTCCCTGCCCATGGCAGGGGGTGTGGAACTGGGTGATAAGTCCTAACATTTTTAGTGCCGTTTATGCTACTTTTTATCTTTTTTATCTGCTCATCCCCCTCCTCAGTCCATCATTCACGATCACTCATCTTCTTCATGTTTACATGCACTCTGGACTCTGCATGAATTAAAGAAAGATTATTTTTAATTTAATGTTCTTTGGGGATACCTTTTGTTGACAAATATTAGTATGAAACACCCTCCCTCCAGTCTGCTGTGCACAGGACTGTGTGCAAAGCGGGATTGTCTAGCTGGAGTAATAACACTGGACAGAGAACAGCATAGGGATAGCTTAGTTTTCTGAAAACTTCCCAAATTGTAGGTTTCCCAGAGACCTGTTCTGACCAAAATCTCCAGCCTGTCTTAAATGACTTGGATGAGCTGTCTGTCTTTTATAAATAGGTCTGGTGTCCTGTAGTTTGCAAAATTATTTCACTGTCTGTTTATCTATCTATTTATCCATCCATCCATCCATCCACATATTCATGTGTGTTTAAAGCAAGCGCAGAATCTGGTGACTTATTAATAGGTCATAAATCATCATCTGCTCTCAACAACTTGTGAATACAACTGTGATTATATTACTGTGCACATTTTCATTTATTGGATTGGAAAATATAGTTCTCAGATTTCTGTCGTGCTTTCACATTTAGTAGCTTAATTCCTTGTGTATCTGCCATCTAAAAACAAGGAAGGAAGGAAGGAAGGAAGGAAGGAAGGAAGGAGCAAAACAGAAAAAAAGGTCAGAAAAATAAAGCCAGAAAAATAAAGTCAGAAAAACCAGCAAAATTTAAAAAAATTGAGAGAGAAAAAAATATTTCAAATAGTTAAAATGCTTTCAGGCTGTGAGCTAACTCGGTAACAGATACTGTTATCTTTTGAAAGAGCTCAAGTTATTTGAGAAAAGCCATTAATAAAGCATCTGCAGATGAAACAACTGAAAGGATCTGCATACACTTCTGTCCCACTAGTTGGAAATTGCCCGTGGCAGAGCCCAGGAAAGTGAGACTTAGGGATGTGGATACTCACTTTCAACCTTGGCTCATCTGAAAGAGCTGAGATAACTTCTTTGTAGACCGAAAGTGGCACAGGAAAATGCACAGTCAAAAAAAGCCAAACCAACCCCCAAAATGTTGTAACTTATCTGCCCAAATTAATCTATACATATTCATCTCTTTCCCTTTTGTGCATTATCAGAGGTAATCTTTAAATGCAGGCTACTTTTGAGGGTTTATAAACCTTGGTCTTATTTTAAATGCAAGTTGCATCACAGATGATATATCTCAGCTGTTAAAAGCTATTTTAACTGTTTGGCACTCTCCACTTCCTCTCATTCATTTACTCTTCATCATCTAACTTTCAAGACAGAATTAAGAGTGGATAGCCTCGACTTTCATTTCATCTTCCTTTTACTCTGAATTCCACTGTGCGTTTGTCATGTGGGCTTATTTTTAGCTTAAATTTTATTACTTTCTGTGTGAGAAATAGGAAGCAAGTGAGAGCAAGAGGAAAATGGCATGGTTCTGAACACCTGCGGAGACAGAGGAGTGGAAATTCACTGGGTAAAGATGCCCTGCTGAGAATCTGAATTGTAGGAACAGCAAGAGCTTTACCCTGCCGTCTATTTTGCTCCTTCATTTTGGCTTCTGTCTAGCTGCTATTTCAGAGGCTTACAGAAATGTAACACCTAAACATTTCACAGATATTAATGTAAGTTATTCTTCCATATCACTAGTGAAATAAGAAGACATCTCCACCTTAGACATATGGGAAAATGAAGGCATGTCTGACAGAGGAATGGTTATAGCTTGGTTAGCAATTAAAGTTGAAGTCCCAGGACTGTTCTTCTTGGCCCACATGTAGGAAGAGAGGGTCTTCTGAAATATTAATATTAACTGAACTTGCTGGATAAAGCTCCCCTATTCCACTCAAATTTGCCTGTTCATAGCCTTACTTTTTAGGCCAGAAGGAGAACAGATGGTCTACTAACCCCAGAATGCTCCTTACAGCTTTGGTTTTTCTATTAAAACAATTAATCTAATGAAATCTCCAGCTTCAAATCCTGAACCTGTTAACAAGAGTTACAGTGGAAGGTTTCCTCTTTCTTTGAAGAATCAAAGATTGGTCAAAGCAGTCAACCTGCACCACTGTTTCAGGATGGACTAGAAAACGCTTTAAAAGCCTGAGGGTGTTTCTTGCTCACAGAGTTTTCCTTGTGTTTGGGAACTGGCGGACACTGGGGAGCCGCGTCAGCCTGAGCAGCATGAGATTCCTGAGCTGCTGGGGTGGTGGGCGTATCTCACTTGATCAGCATCCTGACATCTTTCAGCTTCTGTTTGCAGCAGTGTTGCCCTTCCCCTGCCTGAGACTCAGAGTTTTAAAGGTTGGGTTCATTTAATGTAACTGGAGCAACTGGGATCAATATAGAACCAGTGGGGTCAAATGCTGTCACAGCTATGCCTGGGATAACAGACTGGATGATCTACTCAACTTTTTGTTGTTAGATGCCACACCTGTTGACTACCTGCTCTTGAGCCCAGTTTCACAAAAAAAGCCACATTTTGGGGACATGGTCTGATGGTGAGGCCCAAGATTTGGATAAATATAGGAAAAGAAAGTTCAAATCTTTAATTTGGCTCATACACACCTCTGGACTCACCATGTCTATGATCCAGGCTTTAGTAAGGATGTGCTTGATGGACTTGAATGTACACGTTGCAGCAGCAGAAGACTGAACTAATTAGACAAGACCTTGCTCTTGTCTGCAATGTGGGATTTACAGGGTGTTTGACCTCACACGGATCTCACGCTGCAATCAGTAATAGACAGACCATACTGAAACCCTGACATCCTAATGTCTCCAGTGAGGACTCTCACAGGTAGTCCCAGAGCATGTCCCACTTTCTGGAGGGCAGTTCCTCTGGACCCCATCTCATGCACTTATACAGATTACAGTATATTTACTGAATGGTCTTTAAGGTCCCTTCCAACCCAAACCATTCTGTGAGTCTATATTTGACAGAAAATTCAGCTTAAGCTTTTCCAGTCACATGTATACAAAAAGCTTGAGAATTTTTTTACTGACTACGCAGTTTCACTTAACTCGTGTGTGTATATATAATGTCACAGTAAAAATAGTCATCTCCTCATACAGTAAATATTTAAACAGATCTCATTGGAGTAGAACCGTTGATCTTGGTGGATGGCACCAAGCTGAGTGGTGCAGTTGCCACACTGGAAGGATGGGATGTCATCCAGAGGGACCTGGACAAGCTGGAGAATTGGGCCCCTGAGAACTTCATGAGGTTCAACAAGGCCAAGTGTAAGGCCCTACACCTGGGTCTGGGAAATTCCAGTTTTCAGTACATGATGGGGGATGATGTGACTGAGAGCAGCCCTGTAGAGAAGGACTTGAGGTGGTGGTCAATGAGAAGCTCAACATGAGCCAGGAATGTGCACTCATAGCCCGGAAGGCCAACAGTATCCTGGGCTGCATCAAAAGAAGCACTGCCAGCGGGGTGAGGGAGGGGATTCTGCCCCTCTATTCCTCTCTTGTGAGATCTCATCTGTAATACTGTGTCCAGTTCTGGAATCCTCAACATAAGAAGGAGACGGAAGTGTTGGAAGGGATCCAGAAGAGGCTACAAAGATGATTGGAGGGCTGGAGGACCTTCCCTATGAGGACAGGCTGAGAGAGTTGGGGTTGTTCAGCCTGGAGAAGAAAAGGCTCAGAGGAGATCTTATAGCGACCTTCCAGTATCTGAAGGGGCTACAGGAAAGCTGGAGTGGGGCTATTTGTAAAGGCCTGTGGTGACAGGACCAGGGGGAATGAGTATAAACCAGAGAGAGGCAGATTTAGACTGGACATTAGGAAGAATTTCTTCCCCATGAGGGTGGTGAGGCTCTGGCCCAGGTTGCCCAGGGAAGCTGTGGCTGCCCCATCCCTGGAGGGGTTCCAGGCCAGGTTGGATGGGCCTTGGGCAGCCTGAGCCAGTGGGAGGTGTCCCTGCCCATGGCAGGGGGGTTGGAACTGGGTGATCTTTGAGGTCCCTTCCAACCCAAACTATTCTATGATTCTATGGTCCTCAAATTGCTTTTCTTCCCAATGTATGTAAAGGAAGTCTAGAATTATTTGCTTGGACAGAGGCCCCTACTTGGTGTACATTTACATTCAATCGGAGGAGGGTCTCTTATATTTTTACTCTCACTCTCCCAGCATGCTTTGGACTTCACGCTTGCACTGCCTGTATACATGATAGAAATGTATAAATTAAAATAAACACAATCCTCTGTTATTTCATAGCAGGAAAATGCATGCACAAATAAAGCATAAATTCCTAACGCTCAGTTAGGTCAGAAGAGTATTTACAAATCACACCAACCCAAAGTCCATTCAGGCTGCCCGGTTTGGGTGCCTGGTGTGACCTCATCACTATTGCTCTCAACTGGTATTTACAGAAGTGACACGTATATGGTCTGGCAGCGCAGCATCGAAAGAGCTGAAGGAGAATTAACTTCTAAGACATCAAAGTCATTTTGCTTAAATTCCATATCTCTAGCGAGAACAGAGTGCGTGTTCCCCAGCGCCCTCGATGCAATAGGCTACGCTTATTCGGAGCAGTGTGTAGCTATGTGTACTTTGAGCACATATGTGAAACAATGACAGGATCTCAACATATATAAAATGTTTTCTAAAGAAGTGTAGGATAAAATACAGCAGTGGCCAAGAACACCAAAGGAATCTTGGCTTGTATCAGAGACGTTGTGGCCGCTAGGACCGGGGAAGGGATTCTGCCCCTGGACTCTGCACTGGCGAGACCACACCTTGAATCCTGGGCTCATTGTTGGGCCCCTCACTGCAGGAAAGACATCGAGGGGCTGGAATGCGTCCAGAGAATGGGAAGGGAGCTGGGGAAGGGACAACTGAGGGACCTGGGGATGTTCAGCCTGGAGAAGAGGAGGCTGAAGGGAGACCTTATCACTGTCTACAACTGCCTGAAAGGAGGGTGTAGAGAGGTGGGTGTTGGTCTCTTCTCCCAAGTGACAGGTGATAGGACAAGAGAGAATGGCTTCAACTTACACCAGAGAAGGTTTAGATTGGACATGAGGAAAAGCTTATTCATGGAAAGGGTTCTCAGACACTGTCAGAGGCTGCCCAGGGAGGTGCTGGAGTCTCCATCCCTGGAGGGGTTTAAAAGTTGTGTAGATGAAGTGTTTAGGGATGATTTAGGAGTGGACACATACGTTTGGGCTTGATAATTGGTATTTTCCAACCTAGGGATTCTATGATTCTGTAATTCTATGATCTTGTTGAACTGTTTATACACTTGTCACATTTCAACTTCCAATAGAACTTGTCACAGAAATAATATTGTTTAAAAACACGTAACGAAAACTCTGAAAGCAATAATGGAAGAAATGGTTTCTCAGCTCCTTTCCTAGTATGCCGGTGGGTGAATTGTTTTCCTGACACTTCCTGTAGTTGTTATTTTTCGGTTGTTTTCATTTTTTCTAGCTGACCTCAGATATGCAAAAATTCTATCTGAAAGACGATCATTTGGGAAAAGGATAAACTGCTGAAAAGAGCCCACAGATTGAAAAGGAAATCGTAACCTGTCCTTCTGTGCAGTTTAATCCCAGTATTTATTTGCAACCATTCATTTTGCTGGCCCATTTGTCCAATACTTAACTGCTTCTGGCAAGGAGTTTTTAATGTCACACATACAAAGAGATGCAGGGGGTTAATAGCCTGAATCCTGAATTACTATCCAAAGAAAGCTATGATTATCCAAATAACAATTTCAATTCATAGGCAGCCTCCAAACACAAAAGACTTATAACCAAAGATAGGCAACAAGGAGACATTTCTCTGCATTTAAACATTATATTTAAAGCATAAGCATCTTTTAGCGGTGTACAGCCTTTTTCTCCCAGGAAGACAGCACCTGCTGGCAGGGATTTAGCTTTGCTCTGGTGTCTTGAGTGTGACTGAATTTATCTGCAAAAGAAAACACACAAAGCTACAAATTACTTGCCTGGTCACTCACACAGACATTAAAATGCACAAGTACTTGCATTAACAACCTACAGTGTTCTGCCCACTGCCCACTGGCTCAAAGAATCTTGCATCCATATGTCACAATTATTGGTTTACTGTTAAGCTCCAGATGATCTGTTAAATGGCAAAAAAAAAGTGTGGGAGGACAGCTGGTGGGTTAACATTTCTTGTTATCTTATGTCTTTTGTTCCTCATAAACCTTTTTCCTTTTGTTTGCATTGGTTAACAAGGAAAAGTATTCCCGGTCACTGTTTTTCTTGTGAAGAACCAGGTAGATGTTTCCTTTGAGCTGTAAGCTGCTTTGTTACTACCTTGCTTCTCCACAAAGTGATCATATCTTGGGCTGTTACTGGACTGAAAAAAAAAACCAAAAAAACAACCAAAAACCAGTGCTCTCTCTGTGTCCCACCTTTCCTCCTTTAACAGGTCAAATCCAACTTCTCCTTTCAGTTAAATAATTTTGAGACTTCAGCATTGAACTCAGAAGGTGCTTGGGAGGAGCAGCAAAGATGAGTCTTGCTAAGAGACACCCTCCGCCTTAGTACCAGAGGCCAATGCCCCCATGAAATGCTAGGATCCACCAAGCAGTAGAGACAGGCAACGAATGGGCTGCAAAACCACAGAAGAACCATCCCACTTAACAAAGGAACTGCAGAAGTTTCCTTTTGAAACCTAAGACTGTTTCCCTCCTTGACTGGCACAAGTGTGAGGCCAACAGGCTAGACCGTTCTTTTGAACACTGTGGTCATCTGAGCCTTTGAAGCATCTCATAGATAGTTCCAATAGGTCTATTGCAGGTGTTCTACAAGCTTAATGTAGGTAATTTGCCCCAAGCAAGACTATTAGTTACTATTAGAGAGAGGCTTCAATCAATCTTTGGATTGAACTGATAGAGCCATTCTTATGTTCTTATCTAGATGAGTCTAACCTGGGAACACATTCTTTCTGGTCTCTTTCTGAAGAATACTTTTGTCAGTTTGCATAGGCATATTAATTACTGAAAGCTGAATATCAAAAATACTGATTATTGAATTTACGGCAAGAGGGGCAAATACTTAACACGTTGTACAGAAGGGCTTTATCATAGTCTGGATATCCAGGTTCTGACCTTGGTTTTAAGAAAGGTTTCGTGTTAGCCTTAGGCCAAGGAAGATTTCTTATGATTATCTCATCTATCTGCATCGTGAAATATAATAGTGTGATCTAGACATTCCCAGCTTAATGACAATCCAACCTCTAAAGTTCCTGTGGTGAAGAAAACCATTCGGATAAATCAAACTGAATCCAGAAACAGGATAGCTTTGTGCTGTCAAGTCTGCCAAAAGGAAGATTAGCTTGGGCACCACATCAAACTATGCTGCTTCTAGGCTCAAGCTGGCTTGCACAGTATCAGCCATGAAAGAGAAATGCTGAATTTCTGTTTATGGCACCAATATGGTTCAGTCTTACAATATCTGCCTTTTTTTTTAATAACTTTCTCTTAATGTAGCTCTTTCCATGTGCCAAGAGACCGCATTTTGCTCACAATGTGAAATAAGCTGGCAACTCAGCCTCAGGAAGCGGTTACAGCAGGGCTAACAAACTCTTTCTGCCATCAGCAGTTGTAGTAATTGCAGGTACTTTCATCAGCAGTAGTGTTAAATGCTGAACACCATCATCAGCGGTGATGGGTAGCAGCAGCAGTTAGGAACACCACCAGAAGCACCCGGTGTGGCTGGCTCACTGCCACAGCACTTCTCATAGCTGGGATTACGCTAACGATGTGCACAGTAGTTTGGGAACCTTTGACTTGCGGTGCCATCATCAGAACTTAGCTCCGGCTTCACAACTCCTATACAACAGCTTTTTCACTTGGAGTGGTTAACAGTTCAAAGCCCAATAAAGAAGAGAAATACCAACATGCTTTATGCAGAGGATTTCACTCTTGTGATCATTAACAGCTGAACTGATTTGTATTCTTCCTAAGCTTAGCAAATGTTACATATTTCATACAAGGTGCAGTTTCTTGCTAGGAAGGATTTTTAGAATCACTGCACTTCAGTATCTATATTTTTCAGGGGGGAAAAAAAGTTCATTGTACTCTAATAGAGAAAATCAACATTTCTACCCTGAATTATAGATTCATAGATTCATTAGGTTGGAAAAGACCTCTGAGATCATCAATTCCAGCCATACCTGTCTGCCACTAAATCATATCCCTGAGCACCTCATCTACTCAACTCTTAAATACCCCCAGAGATGGGAACTCCACCCCCCTCCCTGGGCAGCCTCTGCCAGGGTCTGATGACCCTTTCAGTGAAGACATTTTTCCTAATGTCCAATCTGAACCTGCCCTGGTGCAGCTTGAGGCCATTCCCTCTCATCCCTTCACCTGTCACTGGGGAGAAGAGACCAACACCCACCTCTCTACAACCTCCTTTCAGGCAGTTGTAGACAGTGATAAGGTCTCCCCGCAGCCTCCTCTTCTCCAGACTAAACAACCCAATGTCCCTCAGCTGCTCCTCACAACCCTTGTTCTCCAGCCCCTTCCCCAGCTCCATTCCCTTCTCTGGACACGCTCCAGACCTCAATGTTCTTCTTGCCATGAGGGGCCCAAAACTGAACCCAGGATTTGAGGTCCAGCCTCACCAGTGCTGAGTCCAGGGGCAGAATCCCTTCCCTGCTCCTGCTGGCCACACTGTCTCTGATCCAAGCCAAGATGCCATTGGCCTTCTTGGCCACCTGGGCCACTGCTGGCTCATCTTCAGTAGCTGTCAACCAACACCCCCAGGTCCTTCTCCTCCAGGCACTTTCCAGCCACTCTTCCCCCATCCTGGATCTGCTCGGGGTTCTTGTGTCCCGCGCTCAGGACTCACCACTTGGTCTTGTTGATCCTCATCCCGTTGATCTCAGCCCAGCCAGCCTGCCCAGATCCCTTTGCAGAGTCTCCCCACCCTCCAACAGATAAGGCTAAAAAACCTGCAGTGCCTACATACGTTTGTCATAGGTCTCTACATGCCATGATTGAGAAAGGGAAGGAATTGATACAGCCTGCGAGGACGGGGCCTCTGCCTCGTGAATGTTGCATGCTTCTTCTTCTTTGATTCTTAACAGGAACACACAACCAAACTAACCTTGAATGCCCAGATGCCTCAATATTCAAACAATTCCCCGTCTGCCTGTTCCTGCACAACGGTGTGCAAAAAATGTCATGCATTTCTTTTTCCATGGATACTTGATGCACTGCACACTTTTTTCTCAATTTTGTGCTGGAGCTGGGACTGCAAGGCCAGACTTTCACGTCCATAAAGTAGAGCAGAGAGATAAGGATGAAAAGCTCAATTCAGGCTGCTGCATCCCAATGTCGTCTTTCTTTTCTCCACAATAGAAAAAGTCTTCTTGCTTGGCCAAAAGGAAAAAAGAGCTGGGCATGGGATGTGGGGGGTACATAGAAGCTGCCAAATATGTGGGAGAGACATCAGGATTCAATTAAAATAGCACTGGTTGGAATAAAGAGGTCAGTCAGCTTCCAGTTTCTCCTCTTGTCTCCTCCAGCAGAACTGTGGAAAGGCAGCAGGGGCAAGATGCAAGCCTGGGCTGTGGCGGAGCAGGGTTCTTGGTTCAGCCCTTTAGGTTCAGCAGAACGCTGTCTAACAGGGCTTTCACACTTGATTTTTCTAGCTGATAAGATACAGAATTTGCTGCCTTCCATCTTTGTTTTGTCCTCTCTCCCCCTGCTGCTCCCTTTTCCTGGTAGAGTCTGGAGCACTGAATCCTAGACCTGCCGGGTGCAAGTGCCGGCAGATCATCCAATTTGTCTTCCACTCCCATGCAAATCATCCCCAGAAGATGACTCTACAATCTGTTTTGATGGGAAAGTCTATCAGCTCTATTTGAAAGTTGTTTCCACATTTTATTATCCCTTTACAGAGGCAATTTTTACTAAAATGTATCTCAAAATTTCAGTGCTGCATTTATCTCACTTTTTTGCCCATTAGCTGACAGGATTAGCTGCCCAATCTTTTATATGTTAGAAAACTGCCAATATGTCCTCCCATAGTATTTTTCTTTATTAATTAAACAAGCCCTGCTCATTCAACCTTTCTTTACAGGTAACTCTTTTAAATATCTTATAGTGTTTGCTTTCCTTTAGGCTTTTCTCAGTCCCCTTACATCACTTTTTTAATGTGATCCTTCAGCACACTGGTGCGTTCCTGCAGCCAACTGATCAATGCTGAGCAAAGGGATAGTTTTCTCCTATGTCTTGCATTAAATATTCCTGTTAATTTGCTCTATGTGACATTTACCTTCGTTGGCTTTGGAAGGATACTACATCGTCAAGTCAAAAAGTTCATCTCCTGATCCAGTATGCTCTTTTCCACTTGCAAAGCCCTCTGCTTTCAGCTTGATCATTGCAGGATATTTCTGCGCGGCAATGAATGTCTCTCACAGCATGAATTCTCAGCCTTTGTGCTACTTCACTGCTGCAGAAAATGGCAAACTGCTCTGGGTAGAGGTAGTATTATTTCAGCTTTCCTCTTCAATTGGATCAAATTCAGACAATGAAATAATTATTAACAAAATAAACAAAGCCTCATCTCCTAATAAACCAAAAACTCCCACTTCTTCCCCCCCCAGTTCTTATAGCAGAAAAATAATTTGGATGGACTGAAGTCATTTATGGATCCAACCCAACATCTTATAGAATTGTCTGACATTGGGCTTCATCAGACTTATGTTGTCATTATTGAATGATTCATTGAAAAATAATACTTTAAAATGGTGTTTGTAACATGAGCCCTTTCCTGTGGTTGTTGATCATCAAACGGTGATGGTCAAGATTATTTGCATGTCAGGATCTGACAGACTGCATGATGAAGCTTGAGCCAGGTCCCCAAAATTAGTCAGATTTTCATCCTTTCCAGTCCAACATTAACATACAAAATACGTACATTTCTAAATATCAAGAACACACTGAAAAAAAATCTGATGACACATTTTCCCCTGGACTTTACTTTTTTGTTAAAAGTAAAACCTTTTATAAGCATTTCCCTGTTTCAATAACCTGAGTGGGTTTTAAAAGCTTTGCAGTTCAATTTTCAGATCCTCAGCAATGCAGTGGAACAACTCTGTCGGGGTTGGGGTTTTGGGGCAGCCAGGACCCACAGATCTGCTTTGAAAACTATCTACAGTGAGTAAAACCAGCATTTCCCAGTGTCCAGAAGAGCTGTCTCTCCGGGAGCTGGGACAGGCACAAAGTCCGTTCTGACACCCCAAGGGGTGAACAGCTTTGGCACTGTGAGCACAGCATACCTGTCAAATTAGGACAGTTTTCCCAATACTTTACAGAGGTAAACAGCACTGCATCTCTGAAAATATGATAATTCCATCTAGAAAGTGTGATTGGGAAGAATGCAGTTTGTTCTGAAGTCAGAAATCATCACTTTGTGAAAGGCCTGGGGACAACTTCTATTCAGAACTAGGAATTTTTTTCTTCTCCTTTTCAAAACCAGAAATATTACGGCAAACCAGATTTTCTGTGTGGCTGGAGGGTCAGAAAAGTGTGAGGAATACAGAGAAAAGCATCAGAAACCATACAGGAATGAAGCCCTCATCTCTGTGTGTTGATCGCTAGAGAATCACATCTGCAGGGACCCGGATGCTGCAGGGAAAGGAGTGAGAAGTTCTCTCCATCATAGCAAATCACTCATGCGCATCCCTGCTCCTCAGTTTTGTCCATCCAAAGCTGCTCTTGCTCTGGGATTCATGCAGGATTTTCTATTCTCTCATTTCCTTTGGGTTTATTGTTAGTGCTGAAGATGCTGTTAAAGAGAAAACAAGATTTGTTCCTGCAGCAAAGACAGACTGAGTGATGAAAGTTTATTATGTGATTAAGAGTTAACCATTTCTTACTCTTTGGCTGAGAAATGAAGAGGGAACGTTTATTGAAGAGGAATTATACACATGGGAGTCTGACTACAGGTAATGAGACTTTTTCTTGCTATTATTATGTTGCTAAAAATAGAGAAATGTAGGACAAATATGAGAAAGAAAACTTACAATAGAAGAAAAGGAAAAAAGAACCATCCCTGGGGACACTGCAAATAAGCACCAGATATTGCAAAAAATCAATCCTGCAGCAGCAAAACTTTTGACTGGAGGACATACCACTGTGTGTGTTGTAAGCGGCTCTGAGCATCTGTGCTGTGTTTATTATAACAATGTCTTGATTATTGGGCTGGGGCCTCTCGGGGCTACTGTTTATGACTATGACTCCATGGCCCTGAAGTGACACCAAGAAGTCAACTCTACTACAATGTATTTCTAATAGTCTTTTTTTTTTCACAGACCGAGAAATTTCTGTTCAGCAAACTCCTGGCACTCTTGCTTTGGCTGAGTGACACATCACCCCTCAAAGTGTCGGGGTGAGTCTGGGGTGCTCAGCAGCGGAGAAGAGCATTGGGCTTTTTGTCCAACTATGATTTCCATGTCTTCCATAATTACTCATTTGCTAAAAATTCAGTTTTCCATTTGAAAACCTGGCCTAATAAACTAATTTCTGCAGATGCCAGACTTCTGGCCGACCATCTGATACTTGTATCCCACCATACGGTTGCCCATATGCAACCACGTTAATGGCAATAAAAATAAAGATTAAAAAAAAATAGTAAAACAGATAGTTGAGCTGTTTGACACTAAGGTGGTTCAGGTTCCTCTTCAGAGGAAATGAAATAGAGAGCCCTACACTTCCCATGGAAATCACCGGAAAAGCATAAATAACTGTTCAGCTAAAAAACTGAACTTGTCACAGTGCCTCTATTGACCTATTGTTATGAAAAAGTCTTGTAAAATATCAGCTCCACTTAAACTGGCAGTTTTAAGAACAAAGGAAAACAAAGGAACAAACTCTTCCTGAAATCTTCCAGGATCTCGTGAAAAGCTTTTAAAAGCAGCTTAAAAAGGTTACAGCAGGTTCTGGTCACAGAGGTTTTCAGTGCTCCCAATGCTGGTACCATGCAAAAAGCACTTTGGGGCATTTCTCCTCCCTTCCTCCCATGCCTTCTGAGAAGATCTGCTGGCAAGACAGCAGTGATCTAGGAAGTGGGCAGGACTGTCAATCTACAGGAAAATATTGGTAGAAAAGGAGCACAGCTCGAGGGATGAAAAGCGTAAATACCCCACAACACAAGTGATACCTGCTCTTCAGTGTCAGAGGGAAGGGCTGAGAAAAGCTTGGGTTTGGTGATGTCCTGAGAAAAGCTTGGGTTTGGTGCTGTGCTACAGAAAGCTTGGGTTTGATGTCCCAGCCCCAGTGAGGTTGGCAAAGCAAATACCCTATCAACTCAGCAGGTGTAGCCACAAGGAGAAAATGAGAATGATAAACCCTAGGAAACTAGCAGGCAATGTCCAGTAAAGCAAGGAGGTACAAGGTGGGAGCAAGAGTCCTTTCTACTCAGGAAAGATGCACGTCTTATTTTGCTTCTACAATGGAACTGTTTCAGTGGAATCCCATACCCTGTGTTCCGTTGGAGCCCAAGAGTTTCAACTGCAATCCTGTATCTAGCAAAAGTGTGCCTAGGGAGCGAGACTTTGCCACCCTGCTTGGTCACGGTTGGCGATGTCAGTATGGGTCTCTTTCACTTTCTGAGATTCTCATGCATCATAGGCACCTGTGGCATACGAACAGATAACGTCCTTCCAAAAGACTCCCCTCCAATACCCGGACTCTGTAAAGGTCCATTGGGTTTTGCAGGATTTGCTCCCCGTGGCCAAACAGTTTGGGAGAAAAAAAAAAGACAAGATAACATATGCTGATCATTCTGGATGTAGATAAGCACTAATGCTCTACATTTAAGCTGTCTTTGGTAAATAAATTACAAAAAGCAAATTGCCACAAATAAATAATACTGCTGTTAATAAATAACTGCAAGGAGAAATAATTTCTGTATGCGCTGCGTGGTTGCATTTTCATATTGACTAGACTAGTTTATGAGCTACATGTCAACTGCTTATGATTAGGGCTGCTTCTGTATTTAAGTGGTGTACACTATAAAATTCGCAGGATTTAAAATGCAATCTGTGTTCCGTCTCATGAAAGGGGTGATAGACACCCTCAATTTGTAAGCATTAGTAAAATGAGATGCAGTTGCAGAAAATGTAATTGGATCATCTTTGTATTTTATGTCAGCATGTCTAAGTGCTGTTAAGAGACGCGCAATGCATACAATGCAATCTGACAGCAAATAGAGTAGCTGTTGTAGGCATGACAAATAATAGCAGACTGCACTTTCCATTGTCATTTTTTTCATAGGCAATATCCAATAAACAAGGAAGCTGTAAGACTGCCTAGAAACTTAATGAATTTAAAACCTTCCTTACATTATGTCCATAATCACAATTCCATTTAGAAAACATGGAAAGCTAGCTGTTTCCAACCAGTGAAACTCAATTTTAATCACAATCTCATCTTCACTTATTATTACCTTGAAACTTTGCAAGGTATATCATTAAATGATGTGGAAGGCTCAGTTAGACTACGTTATGTTTTTGAACTCAATATTAGTCCTTCAATAACACAAGCTAATCATTGCCTGAGTTGCTATCTGCATTTTTAAGGAGCTCATTAGCGTCATCACCAGAGACAGCTGTATAATTTGAAGATTATTTCAGTCGTACTTCTGGTGACAGCATGAAGTCTGCTCCCTTCACTCACGTGGCCTCCTTACTTCAAAATAATTGACTCGTGGCAAATCAATGCTGGGAGCATCTTCCAAGGATCATGCTTCCAGCTCAGCTCATAAAGAACAGACTATGGAAAATGATGAGTTTTGTGCAGGTGAGAAATCCTTCGAGCTCCAAAGATGAGGCTTCTTTACAAAAAAGGTGAAGAACTGCTGCTGCCTGCGGAGTGTAACAAACAGCTTCCCAGCAGCTTCTCCTTTCTCAGTACCTTCAGCATCAAGAAAAAATGAAAGTGTTTTCATTACATTGCTATTGCTTATTACATGCTGAGACGCACACAAATATCTGAATGGAAGGCACTGAAAAGGATTACGATGCTGGTAATGGTTGCACTAAGAAGAAAGGAAGAAAACCTTTTTTGACCAGAACTCTGTTCTGACAGGTTTACCACTTGCAGTATGTTTATTGGATTTCCATATTTACTTTGTGTTTAATTAAGACCTTTAAAAAAAAAAAAAATTTTGTGAATTTATTTCTTTTTTTTTTTAATCTCATTTCTTATCAAAGAGACACAAAACCCACAGAAACTGGGGTGGGGTTCTGGAATTCCCTTGTCATTGCACCTCAGTATCTCATACCTCCCTTTAAAACACAAAGAGGAGCCATGAGGGCTGCAATACAGAAAAAGAAAAAAGGGGACTCAGGTATGACTGAGCTGAAAAAAAGCCTGGGGAGCAGCAGAACAACTGCAGCTTAATTTGTTAATGTAGCACCTCCGTATTTTGATCAAGGATGATCTCCCTCAAAGTCCCAGCATGACTTGAGCCCTGAAGTTTCCTGCTGATTCATAACTGCAGGTGTGTAAGAAGACCCACACAAGACATTTATGCCAATGAGACAGCTCAGTGGAAATATTTGCTAGGCTATTCTTCATCAAAACCAAACAGATGCTGCTCTGTGTTACGCTCACACGGTCAAATATTCCTCTTGTTTCCGTGTCCTGAGGTGCAGCCCCACAGCAAAGGACACCTGTGCAGAACGCTGACTGGACAGCAATAACTAAAATATAATTCAAAAAAATGTGCTAAATTTATCTTATATAATTTATGAGCCTGACAAATTTATAAGAGTACTGAAAGCGGTTTGTGAGCACACTTCTCTTTTGAGAAGGTACATGCACGTTACACTAATTAAAACACTTGTTTTAACATTATTTTACAATCTTGAATGACAAACAGAAAAGCAAGCAGGTAGGAAAAAAATATAAAGCATTTTATCTGTAGACATTTCAAGTGTGCAATGCTTATAGCGGGTGAATTTGGTTTCTGGATGGCCTTGATGATTCAAAAAGTCCTGATCCGCGCAGAAGCAAGAGGTGGTGATAAATGGTGTGGTGGAAGGCAGCTCCCGCAACATCGGGCAGCTGCTTTTTATTTCAGATGCCACCAAAAAAGAGACCTTTTTCATTCTGCTGATAAGGAACTAAACATTTATATATAAAGCACTTAGAGCAGGAATTTCAATCACCCAATCCAGTATTTACAGCTTGAGTATACAACCCCTCAGTGCAGCCCACTTAAAACTGCCTGTGAGAGAATTCATTACGGTCTGTGCATTAACCTCCTTCTGCCTGGTGTGACTCTCTCTTAGCTGCTGGGTTTGATTGCTATTGCTTTCATATTTTATCTTATCTTCAAATCAAGTTATTTTCCTTTGCCTGCAATATGTACTTATTGCAGGGAATAACTGTGCCCCAAACAAAAATGTAGACATTTATTGTGCATTTAAACATTTTTTATTTCATAAAAGTATGAAATAGGGGCTGTGCGGATCCCTAAAATAGACAGAAATTTTGAGTAAAAATGAAGTCAAGAATTTTTCTGTGGATAAGCATGCACAAAATATGATAAAAGCAAGAACTGGAATTCTTCTTCCACGGGAATGTCTGGAACTTAGAATCAAGTTTCTTTCTGAAATGGAATTTAAAACAAAGTTGACATTTCACATGGAATGAGAATTTGAAATCTTTAACAGAAAAAAATGAAGAACTGCATTTCTCTTCTTCTTTTCCAAAAGGTGGCCCTGGGCTTCCCGGACTCTGGAGACCTACCGGATAAGGATATCTTTAATAGAAAAGAACCCCAAGCAGACAAGCTTCCTGGAAGAGAGGAAGGCTTTAGTCACCGCGTGGCCCTCCAATGGTCTTCTTCTACAAATACTGAATGCACCAGAGCTTTGTTTCTCAGGTGTGTGAGGGTAGAAGAAAATGTCTAGAGGACATGGCTTTGTTTTGTTGCAGCTATGGAACAAACGAGTTAACTTTCTTACTAGGTCTTGAAAAGCTCTGAAACTATGCAAGTTGGGCTTGAAACATGAATTACAGCTTCATTACAAGAGGAGACCAAGATCAATCCAACTCTTGCTAGTTGAGGTATCCTATTCAATCAGCAAGTTATTTCTAAACTGATTCCTAGAACATCTCCATTGGTTATTCCTTTATTCATCGTAGTACCACTTCCAAAACTTAGGTTTAACAATAAGAATTCAAGGCTTCTCTTGAAATGAGCAAACTGTCAAAGCATGCAAAAATCTGTCCAAAAGCTGAGTCACTTCATAAAAATTCTGAGATTGTTTTAGTCAATATGTAAAATGAATGAAAAATGTAAATAATCTTATGAAATTATTTAATATAGTCCTGACAAGAGCAATGGCTTTTCTTAATTCATAAATTACATCAACACAAAACTGTGCTCATGTGAAATCTTATATAGAAATTCCGTCAATAAATCATCACAAAAGAATAAATAAACCAAAACATCACATGCAGCACATCCACTATTAAGCCCTTTGCGAGCACTTTGGAAGCCTGACAGAAAAGTGGAATTTTGAGGAAAAAAATAAACAAGGAAGACATTCTGGTGGATGGGGACAGGAGAGTACCATAGAAGGAGAACAGTGGCCCAGGTGGCCAAAAAGGCCAATGGCATCTTGGCTTGTATCAGAAACGGTGTGGCCAGCAGGACTGGACTCAGCACTGGTGAGGCTGCAGCTCAAATCCTGGGTTTGGGTTTGGGCCCCTCACTGCGAGAAAGACATTGAGGTCCTGGACCGCAACCGGAGAAGAGCTATGGATCTCGGGAAGGCTCTGAAGAACAAGTCTTACGGTTGAGAGAACTAGAGTTATTTAGCCTGGGAAAGAGGAGGCTTATCACTGTCCACAACTGCCCGAAAGGAGGTTGTAGGGAGGTGGGTGTTGGTCTCTTCTCCCAACTGATAGGTGACAGGGCAAGAGGAATGGTCTGACGCTGTGTCAGGGGAAGTTTAGATTGGACATTAGGAAAAAATTCTTCACAGAAAGGCCTATCAAGCACTGGAACAACTGCCCAGGAATGTGATGAAGTGATTAGGGATATGATTTAGTAGTGGACAGGTATGGTTGGACTCGATGATCTTCAAAGGTCTTTTCCAACCCAATTATCTTGTGATTCTATGATCCAGTGAAAACAGAATAACTCTTGGAAGAAGTTCATAACCATTGACGGGTACAGGACAATGAGAATGCTTATTCCTTACTCCTAAATATTGACCAAAAAGTTCAGATAAGAAAAACCGTGATTGCATTTGCCTGTGCCTCCAAAGATCAGCCAGTGAGTGGCAAGAAGCAGAAAACACTGGGGACAAGAGGAATGTGGTGCCAAGAACCATGCAATACACCATGGAGCAATCGTGTTCGGATGCATCCAGATGTTAATGCAGTTTGAAACTAAAGACAGCATTTATTTTTGCATTGATTCTTCTCCTGTTGGAAGAATCTTTTCCAAAACCCTCTCAGGCGTAGGAACAGCCAGGGGAAAGGGAGCTCAGCTGCCTGGGGGTGGAGGAGCTGGAAGCCACAGAAGCAGCCTTTCCCATCAGTTTCTCTGCTCCCCTAGGAGTTCTGGGACCAAAGCCCTTAATTTGGATGAATTCCACATGTGCTCCGACAGAGTGTTCTGAGGAAAGCCCTAGCCGGTTACAGCTACGAGCGCATCTCAAGCAGTAATGGGTTTTGCAGGAGACAGTGTAAAATCTTTCTTTCCCTTGCTCTGCCTCTATTTACATGCAAAAATGTTCATGTCGGTGTATTTCTGTCCTGACAACAGAGAAAGAAAGAAGAAAAGGAAAAAGAGAGAGGCAAGGTGATGCCATTTACCAATCCTTTATAAATTTTTATTAGAATTCCTCTCCTCAAGGTAATTGGATCATTTCTCTTATCCACAGAGCTGAGACAAAGAAATGACAAAGAAATATCAAAATATGTCCTTGACAGAGTGTAGAAAATGAATAGAAGCATTTGGAGGTACTCTGGAGAAGGAAAGAAAAGATAGATTTAGTTATTTTTACAATTCAGAGCTGTTAATGTTTCATAATGCTGAGAATAGGGCAGAATTCAGGTTTATATTGGTTTGAAAACGCTGAGAAGGGACGCTTTCAAACTTCTTATTAATAACACCTTCTTTAGCTCTTTCCTAAAGCCAATTTATGGCCCTTAAAAGTCTACCTTTTGAGCTTTAGAGCTTTTTCTTCCTGGATCACCCTGAGCGACACGAGTACCCCGAGGTTCAACACAACCCAGGCTATGCTGCTGCAGAGCCTTTATGGCCAAATAAAGAGTCTGGGTCGTGGTGACAGGGGCTGGAATGGATCCCAGATGAAAAAGAAACTGGAGGAACTGAGTGAACCATGAAACTGCCTAAATGTATACATTAGATTATGTGAAACGCTAACATCTCTTTTGGCCAGTAACTTGACAGCTTTAAGTCTTGTACTTAAGCCTGATGCTTTTATTGTTTGGATATGAAAAATACTCATTGAAATGGATGGCTGCAGGGTTGCTTTTGGTTTTTTTCTCTTCTAGAAACAAACCTCAACTGCAAGTCATTTGGCTTGTTCTCAAGGATAAGGTTAAAACGAGCGGTCCCAACCAACTGCTAGCTCCTGATTTCATTGCAAGTGAAAGGGATTTATTGCTTTGTGGGATCAAACCTTCCTGGAATTAGGTACGGCATAATCAAAAGCAAATACATTCAGACTTCCAGATGCTCAAAATAACAATCTGATTCCAGTTTCACTTCAATCTGATTCCAGTTTCTGATTAACTGTGAACCTTGCGAGAATTGGAGAAGTCAGTTGTATGATGTGTGTAGAGGTGCCTTCTACATCCCCCGGATTGCTTGGGCTTCCACATTTTTTGAAGTGAGGCTTAGGACAATGGGGCTAAGGTGGAATCGTACTGATAAGTGGAGGAAGATGGCATTTCTGAGTAAAATGTACCAAAGTAGACTGAGTTCAGTGGTCCAAAATGGACACCAAACTGCAGGTTTGTCTCAGTCCTTGGATATCTTATTCAAACAATCAGATGGTTTTGTTGTGCAAAGCAAGCGTAATACTGTGAGATGATGCCATGAAAAAAAGACCTTGAAATTTCTCTTTCACTCCATAGACCAATATAAAATCCCATGGATTTCTAATTTTTAACAAAGTTAAGGCATTGGCTCCACTGGTTTCACACAGACTTCACAGGGTACAAAAATCAACGCCTTTGATGTCACTGATCTTGGTATTTCCTCTATCCTCTCCTGAAAGGGGCAGGTGACAGACAGAAGGAAGAGCTGTTGTTCTAAGCAATGAAGACACAGGTTTGGTTAGCCATTCTGACTGGAAAGCATCGTTAAAAAAATGATTTTTAAGTTCTTACGTGTTATCTTCTTTGGGTGCCGTATGTAAAATAAATTTTATTTAAGCAATGAAACATAATTAGAGTTTAAGGATATGTATTTGCATTAAAAGTAACAACTTCCTTATCACACCATCTGCTTGCTGCTATTTTTCTAGAGAAATTGCAAATGGCCAAAAATCAAAAGTCGTTACCGCCTAAACACATAGATAGTTTAAAAATCAATAAAGTGTTAATTAAAGTCCGGTTCTTAGACATGCTGAGTGGGCAAAGTTCGCAGTAACTTCAGTAGGCACTGCAATTTCTCAACACCTCTGAAAACGCAGAAAAAAATGGTGGGTAACTAAATACATCCTGCAAATATTAAATAGGTCAGCTTACTTTAAAACTTTGCCCCAATTACTTTACATATAGTATGCAGTGGACTGTTACCTTGAAACCATATGTCTGCAAAAAATTTGTACGCAATAAATTCAGATTAATCATGTTGAAAGGTGGTGGAACAGAGCAACAAACATTCCTAGAGAACGAAAAAAAATATATAAAAGCAAGTGATGCACAATGGAAAAAATATATGTTGATGTGTTCCAACCATCTTACCTAGAATATGTTCTCCCCATCCCTACGCATGGGCTGTCTGGGCAAAATACAGCCCTGTCATTCATCAGAAGTATTACCGTAGTGTCTGCGTGATGTATGTATCTATCTGGAACTGCAGCGACAATAAAACTGATAGCTGTGGTTTATAACGTAAGAATCTGGAACCAGTACAAGATAGAGCTGTATACCCAGCCATTAACTCTGTTAGATACTGGTTCCTTCTCAAAGCCTGTTGGGGCTTTCCTCAGATATACTTACCACTAAAGTATGCTATAATGTGATTTGGCTTTTCTCCAACCTGAAACAAAGAGGCCATAGTTTTTCTTAGGTCTATAGGTTAATCTGACTTCACTTTACTCCACAAAATTAATTCTGAAAACATAAGAAATTAATTTTCCTGATCAGTTGTGCAAATATGATTAATAAAAGACATATTTTTTTTTCTGCTTAGACATCACAGCGCCTTAAACATCTCTCCTAGTAGCCTGGAGACAAACTTCTGGCACCGGTGCACAACGTGCATCTGAGTGGTTCTGAACCATTGCAGAGATCAAACTGTACTTGCATAATCCGAGTTCCCAGGGAAAGCTGTTTGACATTATCTGTCAGCCTCTTGCTTTTTATGATCGCTGTAGGATGGACGTGTCAGGAAGGGAATCGGCACCGGAGCCCTGAACTCTGCTAGAAAGGGGGCTCAGGGCCGGGGGAGGGAGAGGAAATAAAATGAAGGTATTCAGTGGTAAAGGGAGCTGTGCAGAAAACAGGAATTGAATTTCATTGAATACCTGGGTCTTGTTAGAGCTGCCTGTAGTATGTTTTTTCCTTCCATGTAATGTCTCTGCACACACAAAAAATATGTTACACAGCAGGAGGTCATTGCCACAAGTGGAATGATGTGATTCCAGCTAGTAAAATGTCTCATTCTGTAACACAGCCTTTAAATACATAGACATATATTGTACATTACACTCTGTGCCATGGAGCTCTCATAAATATGTTTTGTTCAGGTCAGATTTTAAAGGGCCAACTAACCTCTGTATCTGTTCAGAGCATCTGCAAAAGAGCGTCTGGAAAGCTGAGTAGGGCCGGGTAAGGACAACATTTTCTAAAATGGGTGGCACCGGTATGAGGTTACGTACATCGATGTCAAAGGTGAGGCACAAAGGCACCTCAAGGGTGAAAAAACCAAGATAATGGAGGAACACTTCTAAGACAGTCTGGCTTCATTAGTGTCCAGTGTTAAATGAGAGAGTTACTGGGAAAAGAGCTCTGTCAAGTGAACATAAAGTGATTATAAACATGGTTTCTTGTAGGTCGAATGTTTAATAATTTCTGAAAGGATGGAAGGGATTCAAACCACAGTTTGCTCATGTTTCTGCATATGATGTTTTCTGCAGAGGAGGACAAAAGAAGAAGGAAAATGAATCTTTGCCTCAAAGATGAATGAGATGGGGAAATTTTGTATGGAAGAAAGATCAAGAAATGTCCTGGAGGGGGGCATTTTTATTCTCTGTAGCTGCGGAGCTTACATACGCTTTATGTAAGGCATGATTATTGCTTTTCCTTTGGTGTAAAGCCTCAGCATTGGCAGTTTTTCATCCCAGATGATCTAATCTCTTTCCAGTCCAGGTTTTTCTTCCCTTAGCTCATTTGTCATATACTGTAAATACGACAAATAATGATAGAGTTGAAACACTGAGAGCCCACAGAGGGCCCACATCATTCCTTATAATGGGTTCATCAACAGTCCTCTGCAGAAAATTGTTCAAGATCTTGTTAACTTGTGTTCAGTAGGTTGTTTGTGTCTGGCGTCTGGCTCTGTGTGTCCTGTTACCTGGGAGGAGAAAATGTTGCACTTTATAAAGTATATGAATCGCTTCATTCTCCCCTAGGCAAAATACATCCACGTATGTCACCCCCTGATGGCAAAAGCCTCTATGAGGGCTGCCCTGGAATTAGGATTCTGCCCACAGAGCCTGGTTTGGGCAGGAGGCATCTGGAAGGTGGTCCATGCTCTTCATGCAGCAAATACAGGTCAGCAAGGATATTTAGTAGAGATTAGATCTGCACAATCACCAGGAGTGGGAAAGATCCCGGGTGTGAATTCTTGTTCTGACAAACTGCTTTGTTTTGAGTGAATTCTTCCCTGTTGTCCAGCAAGAAGACATCCGGGATTGGTGGTAAAATTGAGCTAGCACTGAGTTTCTCAAAACAGTTCCTTCCTCCAGTCCACATGCTTTTAAAAGGCAGGCAGATGAGGTGCTCAGGGATATGATTTAGTAGTGGACAGGTATGGTTGGGCTTGATGATCTCAAAGGTGTTTTCCAAACTAGTGATTTCATGATTCTGATTTCCATCCGCTTGCAAATCTCTAACAGCAAAGGACAGCGTTTCTCTTGGAAATATACTGTTGCTCGGGGTAGGCAAAAAAAAGTAACAGTTCCGTATTCAATCTCAGAGAAATAATTGAAGCAACATCCAGGCACCTCCTTCAGGAAGGGATGGATTTATGTGATCAGTCACGTCAAATGCTGCACACAGGTCTACACATTGAAATGGGAATGAAGGGACCTCATGAGAAGCCTCTCTGAAAAGATCAGATTACTCGGTGCCATTATTTTGTGCATGAAGGCAGATCAAACTGGTCATTCCAAATCATTGTGCTTGTTCAGATGTTCACACTGTCACACTAAGGCATGGGCTCCTTTGTTTTATGCACCCACCTCTTCCCCTTTGAAGTCCATTTTTTTTCTACCAACAATATGTTAAAATCTTGAAGCGGTTTAAATTCTTACAACATTTAAAGAGCTTAATGCCACGCAACAGTTCAAATTACTTTAAGGATTCAAAGCAGCTTTCAGTTTTAAAGTAGCTTAGAATCACTCCTCTAAAAGGTCCAAATCCTTCACCACCTTCATTACAAGGGAACCCCAAACATCACCCAGTTTTGCATGGATTTAGGTTCCTGTGACTGTCAGTCTCACACCTCTGCTTGCGGTCATAATTTTAAATGTCTTCCAGGTCAGAGCAGAAGACAGTACCAGCAGGAGAAGATTTCTAAAGCTCTTGCATCGCTGATCCTCTCTACTTGGAGTGTGAATTTGACATGAAGAATATCGATTTCTTTTTCCATATTTTAATGCACCTCGAAGACAGTTTTCATCTGGACAACACTTCAGCTGGTTAAAAACAGTTTAAGCATGATTATTTTCTTTTTTTCCGTGGCTTTTTGACTGGCAAGAATTAAGGAGGAAAAACTGAACGAAAAGCTTCTCAGTTTTTGATTAAGAGGAATCCAAATGCTAGAGGGTAGATCTGTGTGTGTGCATGAGTGGGTGGTTAGGGAAACATCATGGAAAAGAATAACCATTGCCAAACACGTTCTTGCTAACACTTTCTGGTTGGTGAATGAAATATCATAAAAATATTTCTTGATCCTCCTCTTTTCAGTAACGTGGGAAATTCCCCTTCCCACTGAATTCTTAAGGGTGTTTTGTGCCAATTTTGATAATACTTAGAAAAATACTTTTGCATTCTCACCCTTTGGAGAAGTATACTAAAATTGCACAAAGATGATTTGTAGTTATAAGATGTCCATGTAATCTGTTTTTTAAAGATAAGGAGTACTTAGCTAGTTTTAGTCCATTCACACATGATTGCTTGGCTTTGATATGTATGAACGGTTGAGAGCCATTTGAAGATTTGGACTGAAAGCTTGGTTGCTCAATGCCTTATCCAAGGCCAGGCTGGATGAGGCTTGGAGCAACCTGGTCCAATGGGAGGTGTCCTTGGCCATGGCAGAGGGTTGGAACTGGTTGATCTTTAAGGTCCCTCCAACCCAAACCATATTATGGTTCTATGATGCTATGATAAGGTTTGCCAAGCTGATTATAATGTTTCTTTCATCAATGGACTGTCTGGTATCAAGCGAGTTGCAAGTTCATGTAGTAACATATTGCTTAGGTGAAGAAGTCACTGCACATCTTTCCTTTGTTCACCCACCTGTAGTCATAAAAAATTACACGTGAGGACTGAATAATGTCCGAAATCTGAAACTTTTTGTAAAGTACAGAAACCAAGTAAGAAACACAATTTGTTGAGAAGCTGCAAACGAAGCAAGCTGGCAATGAGTGTGAGCATGCAAGCTGTTTCTGCGTGAGAAAAAAAGATTAAATATAAGAGGAGGAAGATCATATAGGTAGAAGTGAGTTTACATCCCAGCAAATCATTATTAAGACTTCCACTTGGATACCATTGACAAGTTCTTGTTCTGAATACAACCCTTCCACCTTTAATCACTTCTAATCATATAGTACATAAACAATTTGTGAATAATATAAATATAGGTGTGCACAGGCAAAGATATGCACATTTCCTTTGGCACTGAGATGCACGAGGCATACATTCCCCTAGCTTAGATCCTGGATCGAGCTGAATGATCAGGGTAGTGCACTTGCCTCACCATCCAACAGCATGTACATATTCCCATTCCGCCCTTTGCCTCGAAGAAAATTGGTTTCTTAACACTGTAAATGGCATTCATAGCATGAGAAAATATCACTTTTCAGACTTCAAAGAGTCATCTTAAGTGGTTAGAAATCATTGTTTTCCATGAACATACCATTTTCTGGCTTGTATTCAAGGGACTGTGCTTTTTTCAGCCTTCCTCTAAGATACCTTCTCAGCTGAAGAAGAGACTTGGGACAAGTGATGCCTGTCCAGATAAAGAGAAAAACAATCAGTACAGAGAATAATGTTTCTTAGACGCTCAGCTGGCGTGTGCCTTGCTCTAGTGCCACGCTGCTTTTGAGGGCCGTACCGATATGTCGATTTGGGGTGAGGAAGGAATCTTCTAAGTCCAAGGTTCAAGTTTCCTTCTTCTGCATGTGCCAGGCAGTTTGTCTGTGCCCATTTTACATATTCGTTTTCCTGCATAAAAGACAGTTCAGAAATGAGTACCATCACGGATTGTCCTCTTCTGTGTCTGTAATATACAGTTTATTTTTCTTGACACAGAAATGCTTTAGCTTATGTGAAATCTACGGCTTTAGAAAAAGTAAAATTTAGTGACATACAAGAAGTTCAGATGGTCATTAGACCTCTTCAATTAATATCATGAAAGTATGGAGACGGGTTTTAATGAGGACCCTCCAGCAACAATATTAGGAGAACTGCTAAATGTTACGAGCTAAATCCAAGACTATGGAAACATAAATTCTGCCTCAAAACCTGGCCAAAATATTTCATCAGGGATCACAACCCAAAAACTCCAGGCAAAAGATCCTACTCTTACATAACCACTCAGAATTATAGCAAGTGTTTCAGATAATTATTCTTTGGGGATGATTTTACACTTTTATGAATTACCTACATGGATTTGGATCTTTCTGACTACCTCCCGTCACCTTTGACATTAAGTGAGTATTCAGTCTAGCGTCCATAAAGTGCCTGTACATAAGGATAGAGTTTCCATGAAAGAAACTTTTAGATGTTAAGGCACACTTTGAAAATTAGGATTTCAGTCTTTCAGAACATTGAAAATCCTCCTCTAACCTGGCCATGCAATCTACCTCTGAACAGCACTGTAAGCCAAAAGAGAAAGCCACTAATCTGCAACTCATTTTTTTACAATAGACATGAGTTCCTTTTTCTCCTCCTGGAATATCCCTCTTTATTCCAAAACAAGCTCCCCTGCCAAGCCCAGATTCCAGGTCCCTCTGGACTCTTCGTGATCTGCTTCCAAGCCCCATTTTCCTGAGATCATGTCCTTTCTACACCTCCTGAGCCTATTGATCCTCACCTACATGCAGCAGCTCTGATGTGTCCTGGTCCTGCAGCTGATGGGAGTTGAACCTTCTGGGGTGAATTACCTTCCGCTGCGGGTTGGCAGGTAGTAGATAGAAAATAAATGGGTTTAGGATCTCGGGGGACGTTAGTGGTGCTGCTATAAAGGACTCAATGGAAAATAAATATCGCTAAATGAAAGAAAAGAGAGTTCCTCTAAGCTTTGCTTTCAGGCAGAAAAAGAAGTGGGGCTGGAGAAGGGGAAGAGCCCAGGTCAGCAAATGCTGCCCCCAGAGTCACACGAGATATGAACTTCTGACTGAGTATAATTTGGCTCCTGCATTTAACTATGTTAGTCCAATAAACCATTTTTATTACACACAAAGCAGAGTTGCCAGCCATCTCTACATTTATTGAAGGTCATTAATTTCTTTTTAAAATATAATGCATTCCTCTCCGAAGAAAACCTCATGAAGCATAAATTTTAAGTTTAGAGAGATGTAGTTATAGATGAACATTAAAAAATAATATGCACTATTATTCACTTTTTTGGCACTGCTTTATACAACGTTTCAACATATATTTTCAAATGTTTAAATAAAGCCAAGGAGTTAGTTTGGAAAACTACTTTTTTAAGCGGATGACTTTCCCTAAAGATTTCTGAAAGCCAACATTTGGAAAAATGTGGGGTCATGTCAGCAAAATGTGTGCTTTGTTTCCACAAATTCATTAGCAGGTGGCTTATTTATTCTGATGCAAAGTGCCAAGTTATAGAGGTCAATAGATTTATAAGGTTCAAAGAGGAGAATTTACAACCCCAAAGGGGGGTGACTGGTGTGAGGAATTGCTCGTACGGTTGTGAGCTGTGAGAGTCAGAATGGGACTCCTAACCAACAAAAACTTGTCTGGCACCAAAAAAACATCCTTCTTGAAAGTTTTACCTCACAGCTACAGCACACATCAATTGCCTGTTATTACTGTTATTGCCATTGATTTACGTTGCAGAGGTGCCCAGAGGCCCCGTGTGGGATCGTGGTCCAGCTGTGTTCTGGACAGTGCAAACACACAGTTTATCTCGAAGGCAATTTTTGTCATCAGAAGAAGTGACATTTGAAGAGATAAAGTAATTATTTTTTTAAATTAACTTCATAGTAAGATGTATGCACATTATCAATCTAAAAAAATTGTCCTTATAATTCATTCTTTTTTATCAGGATGGGTCTAAAATATCTAAGTGTGAAGAAGGCAGTTTCCTGCCAACTGCAGGCAGATTTTTTTTTCATTTCAGAAGAAGAGACACGCAAAGAATTGCCCTGAACACATCTGCAGGGCTCGGAGAACTCTGTAAAACCTTTGCAAGGAAACGAAAATCGATTTCTAAGGTTTGAGGTTTGGTTCCAAGCCAGGAAACTAGATTCTTCTCCAGGTTTTCTGAGCTTTCCAAATCCTCTCACAATGCTAGGAGAGGTTTGCAGGGAAAGTAGGCTGACATAGAGTTTACAATGGATTATGCATAGTCTTGATCCAGTTTTTAAGATTTGAGAGGAAATTCCCATTGGGCTTTGACGTTTATTCAAATCAAAATGATGGGCTGTAAACCCACTCAAGGCTGTTAAAATGATTCACGAGAACCTCTGCAAGCTGAAATCAGATCGCTGCACAACAAAGCTCTAAGACATTTTTCAAGCAATGAAAACAAAAGGAGTTTCGACACTGACTTGAATTAAAGCCGTGATAGATTTGGGATTTTTTTAATTTAAAACAAGGAGAAAGTGCAAGAGTCACCCAAATAGCAAGGATTATGTAAAGACAAGGAAAGCTTCTCCTGGCAGCTCTTGTCAGTGCTGGAGTCTCCACCAGCAGCACAGCAGTATCAAAAAATTAAGATGTTCCTCTGTTCTCTGCAGACTATTTCACCACTATGAAGTTCATACTTTTCAAAGCTAAACTCTACCAGAAGGATGGGATGTCATCCAGAGGGACCTGGACAGGCCGGAGAAGTGAGGCTGTGGGACCCACATGAGGTTCAACAGGGCAAAGTGTAAGGTCCTACACCTGGGTTGGGGCAATCCCCGTTTTCAGTACTTGATGGGGGATGATGTGATTGAGAGCCCTGTAGAGAAGGACTTGGGGTGCTGATTGATGAGAAGCTCAACATGAGCCAACAATGTGTGCTCACAGCCCAGAAACCAACCGTGTCCTGGGCTGCATCCAGAGCAGCGTGGCCAGCAGGGAGGGAGGGGATTCTGCCCCTCTGTTCCACTCTGGTGAGACTTCATCTGGAATACTGTGTCCAGTTCTGGAATCTTCAACATAAGAAGGAGATGGAATTGTTGGAAGGGGTTCAGAAGAGGCTACAAAGATGATCTCGAGCACCTTCCCTAGGAGGACAGGTTGAGAGGGTTAGGGTTGTTCAGCCTGGAGTTCAGCCTGGAGAAGACAAGGCTGAGAGGAGATCTTATAATGACCTTCCAGTACCTGAAGGGACTGGGAGAAAGCTGGAGAGGGGCTCTTCACAAAGGCTTGGAGTGATAAGACAAGGGGGAATGGCTGTAAATTGGAAGGGGGAAGATATAGATTAGACATTAGGAGGAAATTCTTCACCATGAGGGTGGTGAGGCCCTGGCCCAGGTCTCCCAGGGAAGCTGTGGCTGCCCCATCCCTGGAGGGGTTCCAGGCCAGGTTGGATGGGCCTTGGGCAGCCTGAGCCGGTGGGAGGTGTCCCTGCCCATGGCAGGGGTTGGAACTGGATGATCTTTAGGGTCCCTTCCAACTCAACCTGTTCTGTGATTCTATAACCTTAACAACTGAACTCTCAAATGGCTGTTATTGGTGAGCCACGATGAAAATTTCCGATCTTAACAAAAAGGAATCACATACCCATTTAAAAAAAGAAATTATACATAAACATACGCAATATTTACAGGACTTTAATGAAATTCAATTACCATCAATATAAATGAAACCAGAGTCACCACAAATTAAATTTTTGCTTGCTTAGAAGTCAACATAGAGTCAGAGGTACTCTACAAAGCGAAGTATTTTATGTTCACAATAACCAATTTTTATTTAATTTCTCAAATTTAAATTAAAAATCCATTTTAAACCTTTAGTGAAAAAAAGACATCTTATATACTCTGTCATGTATTTGATATCTCTATTGCACTTTTGTAACATAATGTGAGTACCTGTCACAAGTTTCTGAAATGTACAAAAAGAAGGTTTCTGATTGCATATAATACATGGCATGAAACCAAAAAATTTAAAGTAGTTTCTGTGGTAAGAAGGTTGTTTTGCCATATCAGTTTCTCCGTGATTTATACAGATATTATGTCAAAGTACAACTGAAAAACTGCCCTTAGAGTCTGCTTTTTCTTAATAATTACCATTACTAAGAGGTAGGAGATTCTGTATTGGCTGAATGTTGGAACAGTCCCCTGCCTCCCACTCTGCCCATTACGCAAGCTCACAGCTCATAAATAAATGCAGCTAAAAATATAAACCATCTTTTTTTTTAACTCAGCAAAAACAGACAGATACAGAAAAGTTGTAGTTGGTATTAACACAGGATCGTGGTGAAGGTTATAGCAACACTATTATTGAAGGGACAGAGACTTTGATGGTAAAGCGTTGGTTGTGCGGTTGGTTTAATCTGGATGTTCCCCTCCCGGCACCAGCCCTCGCTGCCTCTCCCAAGGTGCCCACTGCCCACTCTGCCCCTGCTCTGCTCCTCATCTTGCAGTGACTCCTCCTCGCTGTTTAATTCTTTCCTACCCAGCGAACCCGCTTTCTCCAACTGCCACACAAAAGTGACTTTTATCACACGGAAATTCATTCCGGAATGCTTTTTTAAAATTTTAACTTAGTTTATTCCATCTCCTCCTGTGCCCCCTCAGGCTTATTTGCTGTACGTAGCTGCCGATCGATTCAAATCGCAGGGCATGGGGAGTTTTTCCAAGTCAGCTGTTTTTACAGTCTCCTACCGGAGTTTCTTGGTATATTAATGGTGCCCTCTACAGAATCATTAAAAAAATAGTGCGGACTGAAAAGCTTCTCTTTATGAAGGTACTCCTGTGCTCTAGTTTTATCACAGAAGAAAATTAATTTTCTCGTGTAACTTTGAAAGAAAATTATTGGAGGTTTTATTTTGATTTTGTTTTAAAATTGGGAAACATACACCATTCAAAAAACATTTTACTCTCAGGAGCAATAGTAGTAATGATAAGACACATGAAATAAAATGGGATAAACTGTTTTTAATGGGGATGAGGTGCACATTCTGATTTTACATCAAATACAGATCTTCAAGGCAAGTATGGAATATGGCCCAGAAATGACCCTGAAGCAGGAACAGTCCAAAGAAGCCATACTTAATTAAAAACTATTTAAAAGTCAATAGTTCTCATTTCCAGGCGTTGCATGGGGTGACAGCCTGTTAGTCCCTACCAGAGTTCACTGGGAGTGTCTTAATGGCTTTGCAAAGCCCTAATCCACATGTGTGGATTGCCACACACCTTTTTTTTCACAGCGCCGTATCCAACCTGAGGCAGCAGCTGCGTGTTGGGCAACAGCTGATGCTTAACGAGAGACAGCTCAGGCACTTGCCTGGGACAATGTAGTATTAGGGGCACTGAGGTGTTTAGTAACTGTTTATGATACAGATGTGAGAATGTAGTAGCATTTGAGGCTTTCCAAACGTCTCAGACTCTTTCAGAGTGTGTGGGGGAATATATAAAGCTCCGTTTCTGAACATATTTCCCTTGTAACCTAAAGCCATGCTCCTCCTCCACCTCACTTTTCTTTTTTCTTACATCCTCTGAGTATAATTCAATTAAAAATAAAGACATGTTTTCCTGCTTGCTAAAGGGAAGCATGTGTTATTCATTACAAAATTGGCTGGCACAAATGGGTGGCTTGTAGATAATGTACCGGTTTCTACTGCATTCCTTCTTTTAAATTAGACTTTCCCTCTTCTCAGAGTCTCTTTTCTTGCCCTATTGTTTATTGATGTCTTTTTTCTGGCTGTCTGCCCACCTTAATGGTGAATCATAGAATCATTAAGTTAGAAAAGACCTTTGAGATCATCCAAGCCCAACCATACCTGTCCACTACTAAATCATATCCCTGAGCACCTTATCTGCCCGTCTTTTAAACCCCTCCAGGGATGGGGACTCCACACCCCCTCTGGGCAGCCTCTACCAGGGTCTGAGAACCCTTTTGGTGAAGCAGTTTTTCCTGATTTCTAAACAGAACCTGCCCCAGTGCAGCTTGAGGCCATTCCCTCTCATCCTGTCACCTGTCAGTTGAGAGGACAGACCAACACCCACCTCTCTGCAACCTTCTTTTAGGCAGTTGTAGAGAGTGGGACATGAACCCAGAACAATGAGTATTCTGCATGGTTCACGTTAGGTTCAGAAATGAATGAATGTTTCGCCCACACACTTCTAGTTTGCTTGTTTAGAAAGACTTTCACTGTCTGGACAGGCCTAAGGTGACATGGAAGAAGTCCGAGGAGCACAACATCTCTATTTCCTTGAGGGCAATGGCCTCCGCCTTCTCTACCAGCTCCTGGGAGACTCTGTTTGGGATTCCAACCACCGGCTTTGCTCTGTTTTCACCAGTATCACATCTGATATCTTCTGGGTGGCATAAGCACACAGCACTGAAAACAGGGTTCCTGGCAGGTTTCCACATTTGGCTGGAAATGAACATCCAAATTTCTTCATTCAGAGATTTTTTTCCATGCTAAACAATGCTTTATGACAAACAGGTAGTCTTTGGTGTCCCATAGGAGATGCCTTGACTTGTCCCCACAGGTTCCCACCGTGTTTCCATTGGTATACAGACCAGAAACACTGCTGTTACCGTCATCATCACACTCTTCACACAGGCAGAAATGTTAAATCCTGTGTGCAATAAATACATAAACGCGTTTCCATCTTGAAGAATTTTATTCTCTGAAAAGTTAAAAATTTCCTTATAGAAAGTGGGGTTAAAAGGAAGCAGTAAAAACACTGGGTTATAGCTAGAGGAGGTCAGGACCGCAGCAGTGGAATGGCTCTCCCCGCTGTCCCAGGTAAAATAAACAGATTTTCCTAGCAGAGCTGCGATGCCTTTCCCGATCCTCAGAGCCCCGCAACGGGGTCTTCCCCGCTCTCCTTTCCAGCAGGGAAAGCCTTCCCCTATGGAAGACTTCAGCGTGCCAGGGCCAACCAAAAACTGTGCGGGAAGAAGAAAGATCAGGGCTCTGGGAATGAAAAATTTGCAACAGACAGGCAAAGAGCTGCTCTCATCTTTCTCTATTTAAGATATTCAAAATCTGACTGTTTTACTCAATGTATTGGTTTTTAACAAACAAATCTATTAGTGGTGTTGGTTTCTTGTGAAGCTGGACAACTTTTCCAAGGCCGTCCATGTCGTTAACCACAGCTGGAACATTACAACTGTTCATCTTATAGAATATTTTCACGCTATAAGTTTTATTTTTAGAACAAAATGATCTATTTTATCAAAACAAAATGTTTTCTTTTCTAATTAATTGCAAGTTAGAGGTTATTTCAACATGTGCTTAGGAGAAAAATAGAATAATAATGCTGGATTCCAAACTGGCACTTTAATTCTGATGTTTTTCTGATTGTTACTTTTCTGTATTTCATGCAGACAGTGCTTACTGTGATATCATATCAAAGTGCCATGGAGCCTTCAGTCTGCAGCTAAGTTTAACTACATCTTTAATGTTTTTTTACACAAAACAGAAAAGAAATATTTTAGGCACTGCAGTGTTAAATGTCATATTATGTACAAGTGGCGAGGCAATGAAATATTTTCAAAATAACTCATATAAAATGAAAAGTACTGCTTCAAACACATGATTTTAAAAGAGTTTTCAAATCACTTGTCACAAGAAATACTGGCAAACAGTGTTCTTTATGCAAAAAATGTCAACGAAATTCATAGTGTTGGGGATAAAATAGATTTTGTCAAGTACTGATTTCCCAAGGACACTTTTTCCACTGAAGAATTTACAGTCAGGCATACATTGATTCATCCACCCAAGACATTTTTGTCTTCCAATAGCCATAAACCCATACATTCAACTTCTAAGCAATGAAATGTCCAACTAAGTAGAGAATGCTTATGAAGAAATTCAGACCAATTCCTTCAGCAAAGCATGACGCAGTGATGTAGTGAATTATCTTCTTAAAATACGTCCATGATTCAAGGGCACAAGCAGGAGAGGGTCATCCATCAGGAAATTGGGAATCTTACGAAGAATTAAATAAACATATGTATTACATATACATTGGCCTGAAGAAGAAATTGTGTGCCTGAAAACGCCTATTTTTTTTTTCCAAGTCGAAAAGGTGGTCTAATAAAATATAACGCTTCTTCTTACAGTCCTTGATCACCCGAATAAAAACAAGCTTTTCACTGTTAGGAGAGTGGGAAGTAGATAAATATAGTATTAGACTACAGAGAAACTCTTAGAATATAGGAAGTGTCACGGCAGAAGTTTACTCCAAAACAATTCAAAAATTTTGAACAGCCTTTCTGTGCACTCACTCGATGTTCAAGCCAGAGAGCTGCCAAAAGAACAGCAAGTATAAATCAGCTACAAAGATATTAAGCTGCCCAATCCAGCATGTTATGGATTTCATACAGGACACAACTGACCATGTCAGGGCCAGCAAAGGAGCCCTCAGCCCTGCCTCGCACGCCTGCTTGGCCGAGAACTTTCAGGAGCTCTCATTGCTGTGCTTTGGCAGCTGTCTTTTTGCTTTCAAGGAATTCCAGACCTTGACAACAAAGCACAAGAGTTGAAACTTGCCTTCTGAGAAATCTGGAAACTTCTATTCCAGTCAATTCTTCCTCATTTCCTACCAGTGAGATTTCATTAATGATACAAGCCAGCGAGACTGTTGCAGGTGACTAAGATCACATGAGGGAGGAGAGGTGGTTGCTCTCACCAGTTCTTTCCACAGTGATTAAAGCATTTAGAGCAGAAGGAGTGGCATTACGGCACAGGTGAAAGGGCAGAAGCAAAGATAAAGAACTATCCAAGTAGGATCTAAACCAGTCTGCACTATTGCAGAAATCATTCTTGTTCCTTTTCTTTTACAATCTATACTGTCTCCTTGCAGCACATGAGAAAGGAGGCTGAGAATGGGATGGGATGCAGTTCATTGCTTTCTAAATCTCCTGCTCCCACTCATTTGCAACAAAAATTACTATATGAACAGCTTAGAAGGAATTCACCTTTATTTTCAAACTTAAAATGTCTTGTTACATGAAAATTGGATGCTGTTTCTCCTTCTCAGCTAATCCTATGGCAGAAAAGCAGCGCATCTGAAATGAGCTAGAAATTGTACATGTGATGTTAAACCCTCACCTAACACTCTTTCACAATGTCTTCCATCCCCAAGAAACAACTGTTGATGTACTTACACAATCTAATAATGTTTAAAGAAATGCAGCTCATAATATTATTCCCTCTAGCCAAATTTCAGGATCTCTTGGAATAAAAAGCTGGTGAGAAGAGATAAATATACTCTCTGCCTAAGCCATCTTATTTGCACACAGTCTTTGCTCAGCCCTGTTTCTTTGAGTAAAACAAAAATCAATAGCAGCCGGCAGTTTCCTCGCTCAGAAATCCCCTCTGCAGCCCCTGCAGCTTACTCCAGGCCCAGAGAAGCTCCTGCTTCTCCTTTCTCCGAGAGTTAACGCTCGTATTCCTTCAGGAGCCCCACATCCAAACCAGACAGCCTACTACTAATTTCCTAACGCCCCTGCGTGTCTCCCTACAGCTGAGGAATCCCTGGTTAGATCCACGTAAGCCGACATTTGCGTGCCCAGCAGCTGGTTGTTTTCCAAAGTTAACCCTCGAGGAAAACCAAAGTATTTTTACTCTAAAACCTTAAGCTCCTCAGAGCCCCAGAAACTGCAGCTGAGAGCCCTTGGAGGAGGCACGTATTTCAGACAATCATAGAATACTTTAGTTCGGAAAGGACCTTAAAGACCATCTAGTTCCAGTTGGGGATCAAGAGACTGTGATGGCAGAGGCTGAGCCCCTCTCACCGATCCGTTGTGAGTCAATATGGGACAGTTTATGAAAAGAATAAATTAAATCTTCCTTTTCTTTCCTAAGGCTCAGTCAATGTGGGTTTTGTATCTGCACGTACAAAGATACAGACGAGCAAAAAGGCCCACGGTAGGTTAAGTTGGTACTTTGGTTTGCTTTGGGGAGGCAAAGGAGGGTGGCAGAGATTCAGAGAGGGCTCCAGTGGAGCAGCTGAGGGATGGCCCTCAGTAGCGGTTTGCGCCAAGGTTTTTCAATTCAAAGTCCAGCGGTGCTTTTCTAAGAGCCGCACATGTTTAGTGGGTCATTCCCCTGCCAGAGTTCTGCTGAGACCCCAGCTGTGACGCTCCGGGGAAGCTGAGAAATTATGTTTGTGTGGTCAGGGCTGCAGATGGGAGGGTCTACTGTTCAGTAACCCTGAAACAGAGGAGCACCTTTGATAACAGGAACCTGGAGTCAAAACCACTTTAATTCCCATTCGAAAATGAATCAGCACTGGGAGAAGCAGTGGAGCCTTCCCAAACTCTTCATGTCCTCAGAATGAGAGAATGGTCTGCCCAACCCACCACCTCAACACTGGGGGGAGAATTAACTCACGCTGTCCTTGTCTGGCAGAGCATAGCCAACTCTGTGTATTATCCGGCACCACTGACGGTGATTCCTGAGTGACCACGCTTCCATGTCTCAAGTTTCTAAAGCTAACATTTTACTGTTTTACTTCTGCATAATAAATTTTATCCTTGATTTAATCCCACCATTTAAAATCTTTTCTTGCAACTGCAAATGTACTGCTAACACACCGTGATTCAGGCAGCGTAACAAAGTTTGCCAAGACCGGAGGTGGATGCTAAAACTGGTGTCAACTGAAATTTTAAAGTGGTTGTTTTTCTGTTGGACTTTCTGCAGGCAGCCCCGGCAATTGAACCCAGCTGCCTTTATTGCCTACCAGCGTCTGGCAGGAGAGTCATGTAGATGGCAGAGATAGGGGGGTTAAATAAGAACACAACTATACTTATTCAGTGCATTCGAGCAGCTCATGGTAAAAGTAAACCACTATATTAAAGCTTTGTGGTGGACCAATTACTTTAGCCTTGATATAGTTAATTCTGTTCCAGGCCAGGCTCTCAACTGATTTAACGTTAGTGTAGCTCAATTATATTTATATTCAGTGAGTTATAACTGTACATAGAATCATAGAATCATTAGGTTGAAAAAGGGCTTTGAGATCATCAACTCAGGATTGAGAGAGGTGATTCTGCCCCTTTAGTCCTCTCTTGTGAGACCACATCTGGAGTATTGTGTCTGGTTCTGGAATCCTCAATATAAGAAGGAGATGGAGATGCTGGAACGGGTCCAGATGTCAAAAAATCACAAAGATGATCTGAGGGCTGGAGCACCTCCCATATGGTAGGCTGAGAGAGTTGGGGTTGTTCAGCCTGGAGAAGAGAAGGCTTTGAGAAGAACTTATAGTAACCTTCCAGTACCTGGAAGTCCCTGGAGGGGTTCCAAGCCAGGTTGGATGGGGCCTTGGGCAGCCTGAGCCAGTGGGAGGTGTGATCAGGTGTGATCCAGGTGGAACTGGATGATCTTTAAGGTCCCTTTCAACCCAAACTATTCTATGTTTTTACGATTCTATGAACTCCAACCATACCTGTCCACTACTAAATCATGTCCCCAAGCTCCTCATCTATCCACCTTTTAAACCCCTCCAGGGATGGGGACTCCACCACCTCCCTGGGCAGCCTCTGACAGGGCCTGAGAACCCTTTCAGTGAAGAAATGTTTCCTGATGTCCAATACAAACTTCCTCTGACACACTTTGATGACATTTCCTCTCATCCTATCACCTGTCACTTGGGAGAAGAGCCCAGCTCCCTCCTCTCCACAACCTCCTGTCAGGCAGTTGTAGAGAGCAATAAGGTCTCCCCTCAGCCTCCCCTTCTCCAGGCTAAACAACCCCAGCTCTCTCAGCCGCTCCTCGTAAGATTTTTCTCTCCAGCCCCTCACCAGCTCTGTTCTTCTCTGGACGCGCTCCGGGACCTCAGTGCCTTTCTTGGGACGAAGGGCCCAAAACTGCACACAGGATTCAAGGTGCCATCTCACCAGTTCCGAGTACAGGGGCAGATCTCTCGCCTGGTCCTGCTGGCCACACCATTGCTGATACAAGCTGAGGATCTCATACAGTCTCTGTGTCTTGCCAACGCAGCCGCTGAAGGCTGCTCTTAGCCCTCTCCTTACTTCCCTTATGAGCAATGACATAATTTTTACCAATCATTTCAGAGATGTTGCTTTTGGATGTGCTAATTAGATTCAGTGGGACAGACAGATCTGTAGCAGCTGGCAGCAGACAAACGATGGGCTGACGGAGGGTTTCTGAAGTTAATACTATTTTTGGAGGTAATTACAGGCTTTGAAAAGCCAACAAGTTTTCTCACAGAGCAGCAGTAAACTCTGCGTGCATCCAGGGGAGCAGGGAAGAGGCAGCATTGTCTTCTGCATGACCTCTGTGTTTGGAGGGATGTGACTCACACAGGGAACTGGTTGGAGAAGCCTCAGTGGAGCCATCAGTTCCCTCTCAGAACTTAAATGCTCCACGGACCAAATCATTCCTTCAAGTGCTTCACTGCTGAAGAGAACTGGGAGCAAATACTGAATTAAAACTTCTCACTCAACACCAATACTAAGTTACAGATGACACAGGTTTGGATGGGTTGTGAACACAGAGGAAAGGAGGATTGGGATTCTATTTAGACAAATCGAGGTGTGCTTCAAAAACATTAAATGCAATTACATTAAATTAAGTGCAAAATGTTTTCTTAGGAGAGACAAATACCCAAAGTGTAAGTAAAAAATGACAGAGTAAGCAGGAGGCCATGGACAAGAATCTGCATGTTACAAACTTCATCGGTGCTGCTATTAAGTTATTCTTAATGTACTGACTGTCACACGATACCTAAGAAACAGGAGATAAACTGCTTTATGCATCATTTGTGGAGCCATACCTAGAGAACTGTGTCATCATTTGCACTTCCCATGTTATGAGAGCTATAAGAAAGTTATATCCATAAAAAATCCTATTAGTCTAAAAAATATAACATGTACCCTTTTTCTGTCTGCCTTTTCCTGGCAGAAGTGCTAGCTTTCACAAGTCCAATCTTTTGTTTCCCTTCACCTGTACCTTCCCCATCCCATCAATTCTTTTTCAGAGCTTTTGGATAGTTTGCTTTTGGTTTTTTTTTTCTTTTTCTTCACTTCTGTCAGCTCCCAACCTGGTTCATGGCACAACCGTACAAACAGCATCTCAGCAGTGAACAGACAGGTAGGGTTGCTTCATCACAGGGAAGAACACCCGATGTAGGGATCTTTGCTGAAATTGAACGGTACTCTGAGGCTGCACGGAGTGTAAGTCTTGCAGTGTGCATAAAGCTGATTTAAAGATGATCGACTGTCCACACTCCCAGTGGAACTGGCTGAGACCCAAATGGGTTAATATTTAATATATAAGATAATGAATGTTAGATAAACGGGTTGAGGGAGGGGATTCTGCCCCCCTATTCTTCTCTTGTGGGACCCCACCCAGAGTCCTGTGTCCAGTTCTGGAATCCTCAACGTAAGAAGGAGATGGAGCTGTTGGAATGGGTCCAGAGGAGGCTACAAAGGTGATCTGAGGGCTGGAGCATCTCCCGCACGAGGACAGGCTGAGAGAGTTGGGGTTGTTCAGCCTGGAGAAGAGAAGGCTTTGAGGAGACCTTATAGTGACCTTCCAGTACCTGAAGGGGCTACAGGAAAGCTGGAGAGGGGCTGTTCACAAAGGCTTGTGGTGATTGGATGAGGGGCAATGGGTGTAAAGTGGAGAGGGGCAGATTTAGACTGGACATAAGGAGGAATTTCTTCACGCTGAGGGTGGTGAGGCCCTGGCCCAGGTTGCCCAGGGAAGCTGTGGCTGCCCCATCCCTGGAGGGGCTCCAGGCCAGGTTGGATGGGCCTTGGGCAGCCTGAGCCAGTGGGAGGTGTCCCTGCCCATGGCAGGGGGTGGGACTGGAAGAGCTTTAAGATCCCTTCCAACTCAAACCATTCTATGATTTTGAACATAATGTCAGATTAGCTGTTATAGTTATACAGAATGGATATGGAATCTTTATCACGTACAGGCTGGTTAGACTCGGTGGATCTGTAGCACATGTATGTGTAGTTTAACGCCATGTAGACTATACAGTTGATTGGCGTATGTATGAGTGAGCCCCAGGGCAGAATGTGATTTAGGCAGCATGTAAATGCAATTTAATTGACCCAGGTCCTAACATGGGCAGACATTGCAATGCAACACAGAATAAATGAAACCTGCTGGACATCATTAAATACTGTGCAATGCTCACGTCCTCTCATCTCAGGGTAGACAGTAGTTCAGGGGTTCCCAGGTTTGGTTTTTTTTCCACCTGAATAAAACCACTATTAGCAGTGGCAACTGATTCTGCTACCAAAGGTAAGAGCAGCATTCTGATAGCGTGGGCCATCCTAATTTGAAATGGCTCATAAATCACTAATGGTTCCTATACCACAGTACCCCCTTATCTGGCAAGACAGACCCAAGGTAGCTCTGTCTGAGCCTGGAAAGACAGTCAGGAACATTTAGAAGCAATAGGAACTGCTGCCACTGATTAAGTGTAAGGCATTCTTTCTTCAGGCAATACACAGTCAATCTCTCTTGCAAGACAGTCGAAGCTTTGTGCTGATGATGATACTGGCTTTTGCGTAAAGTACAGAATTGTCCTGCAGTCCCATCCATTTGTCATTTTAAACTCCACAGCACGTTCCTGGAGGAGCTACAAAGCCAGTGCACAAAATGGGGGAAAAGAGCAGCTCATCCTCATGATGACTTCTTGTGATTAGTGGTTTTGTTTTCAACCGAAGTCACTACACAACCACATGTGTTATTTCTGCTAATCCTCATCTACATACTCTGCTCTTGTTTTAGTGAAATGAATCTAGAATCTCGCCCAATAACCCTGGCTTAAAATACTGGCAATGTGATTCAAGAGCTCTGCAGAACAGAAAGCCAAATCGTTGTTGGAAGGCATAGTGTTATTGTGAACGAGACCATAAGTCCCTGAAGTGCAGCCTTGGAAGGTTAGAAGGACCGCAGAGCTGTGATATTAGCACTTGGATACAGATTCTACTCCAGAGATATTCTGGTACTGAGAGGAACCCTAATTAACAATACGTTTATATCTCCTATTAGTTAACAGCCCTTATAAAGATAGCTCTGCTTTTTTTGAAGTTCCCAGCATTGGATTCTTTTTCTTATATTTAAATGGGAAATCGTTCAACTTTTGAGCTAGATTTTTCTAGATGAACTGATGGAGTTTTGCGATATCACTACATCATTGCTGTTTAAAATCAGCTGTGCCCCTGGTCTCTGAGAGCCCAGCAGTCCTATCAGTAAGCAAGTACCAGAAGGGAAGCAAGAAATACCTAAATGAGAAACGGCTTCAGCAGAGCAAATACTCTTCGAGGACAAGATTCCTTGCTCTTCTTCAGCCTTATGCACCTGCAAGGAAAGCCAACAGAATTCTCCCACATGTACAACGAACAAAAGTCAAGCAGCCTGGATAACCTGGCTCATCAGCGCTAAAAGTTTCAGGAATATCATTTACTGTTTAGCCAACTTGATCGCAACTTTAAACTTTCTGAAGTAATCTTCTGATGCCATTTTCAGAGGCTGCTTTGTTGGAAGGCTGACAACGATAAACACGAAGTTGTTACAAATTTCCTATTTTATGTTAGGGTAGCAAAAAAATTGTTTCAACTGTGACACATTTAGTGGCACAAGGCCCTATATTATTGCATGCAACTTGTCTATAGCGGAATAAGTACTTTCTGCATCCACACAAGAATCTAAGTAGATTACCTGACTGAACAGAAAAGTTTTATTTAGAGCTTTGTAGCCTCAGGCCATACTTTGGCAAGCACTCTAATAAAGCCACCATATGCTGGAAGTGCTCTTGGTCAGTTTTCCAACCGATTAAAGTGCCAGCCGGGGTGACAAATGACTTTTCTGTACTTGGTGATTTGACTCATTAATCTCAGATATATATTGATGACATAAACCATATCACATCATAGCTAGAGCGGGTGATGCACCTCCTTCGTGAATTAGTTGTGATCAAATATGAATTTGAACTTTCAGCTGACATAATCTGTTGATAATTTTGTGGTTTTAATTAAAATAAGAATGTGTCACTACTTGACCAACCAAAAGTGAACACATATACGAAAAGGTTCATTTACTTGCGGCAATCTTCCAGAAACAGCAAGTATCTGAGACAAAGGAAAAAAATAGCCCACAGGGACTCCATCCTGCCACGGTCAGATTTCTTCCTACGTCTGAGCCAGATGGTTTAAAACAAGCTCAGCTATTTCTACATTTTGGCTTTTAGTCTGAATTGTTGACTAGAAGAAAGCTGCCTCAAGACGTGGGCAATTTAGATGAAGTAGAAGCTGTCTAACGGAAAAGAGGAAGATAGAATCTTCTAGTCCTCTTCCACTCTGATGCTCTTTCTTGCTGTAACTGCAAAAGGATGTCTTCGAGTATCCAGGGGATGACAATTGGGTTGTGAACTGCTAAGGAGAATATCAGCAACCACCACCCCATGTACTCTGACAGTCCAAGATGCACAGAGGATGAGTAAGAATGGCTCCAGAAAGGGAGAAGAAAGGAGAAAATGATTGCTTATTCCAGTGTGGTGAAGCAAAACAACTCAGAGAAGTGACATACCGTGAGACCTGCAACATACACCTTCCTTTAGAAGTCTTTTCCAGCCTCACTCCGGCTGTCTCCTAACCCTAACTGTACACCTAAGCTGTGGGCTGGGCCTCTGCTATAGGTGCCCATCCATGGCCCACGTGGTGGACTTCTCCAGTGAGAATGTTTTTTTGCAAACTAGCTCTTCTTTTATGACTTTTCACTCCCAACCAGCAAGAGCTTTGTCTCTGTCTTAATCATAACTCAAACTCTAACACCAACCTTAACCCTACACCTAGGTGATCCTCAGCCAGGTGAAGCCAAACGCCTCCATCCATTGCCTTCCTACACACTTCCTCCAAAATTCCGCCAACTCCCTGAGGAGTTTCCCTAGGAAACTACTTTATCAGGCTTGACATCAGAGTTAAATCTGGACTAAACATCTCAGAAACTTTGAGCCATTTAATGATGAACTTGTTGCCTAAAGCTTATCCCTGAAAAACACACCTGACGAGATGGAAATGTGCTCCTAGATATTTTGGAAGTTTGTTGCCACCTCTCTTGCAGGTAGTGAATGAACACAATTACAAATTATACTGATTGCAAGTGTGAGATCACTTCCATCTTTTATTCAATTTACAGACAATTTATACTTCTTGTAGTCACATTTGTCTTACTTTGTAAGCCCGGCGTTTTGCTGTAAACTGTAAGGTGATAGTCAACTGGCTTTGTGCAGCCTCTTCAAATCAAATTAGCAGAGTTTTATTAGATGGAACATTCCTCTAAGATGAATTAAAACCAGGAGAGAATCCCCATCTCATGTCAAGGGCAAATTCTGACCTGCCAAAAGCAATGTGGTCTGTATATGAGTCTAATTGCATCCCAGAATTTGACTTGTGTGCCATTTCCCTGTAATTAGTATGCATCTCCAGTATTTACAGTGTAACTAAAAAGCATCTGTCTCTGACTCCAGGACTGCAATCAACCATGTCATATACTTCCAGTTTGCTTTATCTAACTGGTCACTGATATGTGATCACAATTTAATATGGTTCAGGATCTCGGAACAGCAGAGGGAATAAGACTGCATTGGCTGCAGCTGCAGACGAGGGCCCAAGCTCAAATGCCCAGTTCTCTGCTTTGCAATATAAAATGGTTTGGGTTGGAAGGGACCTCAAAACCCATCCAGTTCCACCCCCTGCCATGGGCAGGGACACCTCCCACTGGCTCAATCTGCCCAAGGCCCATCCAACCTGGCCTGGAACACCTCCAGGGATGGGGCAGCCACAACCTCCCTGGGCAACCTGGACCAGGGCCTCACCACTCACATTGGGAAGAATTTTTTCCCTATATCTCATCTAAATCTATGCTCTTTCACTTTAAAGCCATTCTACCTCATCCCGTCACTCCATGCCCTTGTAAAAAGTCACTCATCATCTTTCTTGTAGGACCCCTTTAAGTATTAGAAGGCTACTCTAAGGTCTCCCTGGAGCCTTCTCTTCTCCAGGCTGAACAACCCCAGCTGTCTCAGACACACTTCATAGGAGAAATGCTCCATCCCCATGATCATCTTCATGGCCTTCCTCTGGACTTGCTCCAACAGGTCCTTGCTGTTCTTATGTTGGGGGCCCCAAAGCTGAACGCAGTACTCCATATGGAATCTAACCAAAATGGTGGAGAGAGGGAGAATCCCCTCCCTCGACTTCCTTGTCGCACTGCTTTTGATGCAGTCCAGGATATGATCACGTTGCTGGCCCTCAAGCACGTGTTGCTGGGTCATGTTGAGCTTCTCATCAACCTAAGCTTCTCATCTCCTAAGTCCTTCTCCTCAGGGCTGCTCTCAATGCATTCTCTACCCAGACTATACTTGTGCTCGGGGCTGTCTCAGCCCATGCGCAGGACCTCGCACTTTGCTTTGCTGAACTTCATGACGTTACCACAGGCCCACCTCTCAAGCCTGTCAAAGTCCCTCTGGACGGCATCCTTTCCCTCCAGTGTGTCGACCACAGCACACAGTTTGGTGTCGTTGACAAACTTGCTGAGGGTGCCCTCAGTCTCACTGTCCATGTCCCAGTACCATGCCCTGAGAAAATATCGATCATCGCAGATCTCCGCTTGGACATCACACCATTGACTGTAACTCTTTGACTGTAACCATCCAGCCAGCTCTTTACCCACTGAGTGGTACAGCTGCCAAATCCACGCCTCCTCCTATCCATATGGCTGTCATGAATCTATCAAATTCTGGAAAATAGTGTGGAGGCTCGCACTCCGCCACAACCCAAACTTCCCCAGGTCTATGTACAGTTATCCAACATGCTGAGTACTCCAAGTACCATCCTATCTACAAAGGTGTCATTACTGCAGGAAACAAAAGGGTGTACATCCAACAGTTAATTCCCCAGAACATGACTTGCTTAAATATTCTACATATCTTTACAATAATCATAGAATCATAGAATCCCTAGGTTGGAAAAGACCTTTGAGATCGTCAAGTCCAACCATGGGGGGTGTCCCTGCCCACGGCAGGGAGGTGGAGTTAGATGATATTTAAGGTCCCTTCCAACTCAAACCATTCTACGAGCCTATGATTTTCATTTCCTAAAACCAATCCTAAACCCGTTTTATCAACCCTTACGAGGCACTGCCAGGTTCTCTCTGGAACTGCATCTGTCTCTTCTAGTAAACCATCCCTAAATATTCTCTCTTGAAACAGAAGGATGGTTATTTTTCTGGTACTTATCATAAGGTTTCAAAGGGCAGCTAAAAATAGGTCATACTGATAAGAGTCTCATTTGACAAATGTCAGGCTCTTCTAATACTTCCCGTTGTAAGACAAAGGGCGAGCCAACATTTTCACAGCTGTCAAGTAACACCGAAACACGGCAGAACAAAACCTGACAGGGAACCGTTGCTGCATCTAAGTTCTGGTTACATAAGGTGGTAGAGGAAAATGAGTGTTTTTCAGATTAACTTTAATGTCAAGGCTGGTAGCATGAATGCAATTATGTCTGATATTTTTACGCTGCAGCCTGACAGGTAGTTAGCAATAAATACACCGCCTCGCACAGAAAATGAGCAGACTTTCAATGATGGGGAAAAGAGAGTGCAAAGTACTTGCACAACTTTGGTGCACTTGATTTCCCCTGGGTTTTATTACCCCTCTGGAAACATTCCAGATCACTGTTTAGGTTCTCAACCTCTTCACCTCACCTTCAGGGAGAATTTTGAGAGAGAATCTGCTTTCTGTTACCTGTGGATTCTATCCTTTAGCTGAGAAAGTGAGAGCCATGGTCTTCAGGACAAAATGCGTTCCTGAATCAGGAGCAAGGATGTGAGCTTGAAGAGGTCTGACTGCTGCCCGCGCAGTGGGGCCCTGCCAAGGAACTGGCACGAATAATAAATCTCTTTGTAACACACGCCAGGCCGTGGATACTGACTGCGCAGGCAGGAGGCTGTCGCAGGAGAGCGTGTCGGGGAGAGCAGTACATGCCAGTGCTGTGGCTCGGGCCACGTGAGGAGCGTGAGAAACCTTCCCTTCCATAGGGCAAAGATAGGCTCTCTACTCAGCCAAAGGAGCACTGGTCACACCGATGGAGGGGAAGGCTGCAAGGGGGTGTTCAAACTAACCAACACTGACGCTTCTGCAATGCTTTATATTATGACATTAATATGTGATTGGGTTTGGGTTTGGGTTTGGGTTTGGGTTTGGGTTTGGGTTTGGGTTTGAGTTTGGGATTGGGATTAGGATTAGGATTGGGATTGGGATTAACACAGGCTGCAGAACAATTCTTACAAAGAGTGGCTGAAGGACCTGGGGTTGTTCAGCCTGGAGAAGAGGAGGCTGAGGGGAGACCTTATCGCTGTCTACAACTGCCTGAAAGGAGGTTGTGGAGAGGTGGGTGTTGGTCTCTTCTCCCAAGTGAGAGGTGATAGGATGAGAGGGAATGGCCTCAAGTTGCACCAGGGCAGGTTCAGATTGGACATTAGGAAAAATGTCTTCACAGAAAGGGTTCTCAAGCCTGGAGGTGTTTAAAAGGCAGGTAGATGAGGTGCTTAGGGATATGATTTAGTTGTTGACATGTATGGCTGAACTTGATGATCTCAAAGGTCTTTTCCACCTTAGGGATTCTATGATTCTATTACAAAATAAGGAATGGCTTTTCCCTGTCTTGCCCGTCTTTGTTTTTCCACTGTGGGTATGGTGAAACTTTTCATCTTTACCATCATAAACCAAGAGATTATGGGGTTTTTAAACAGGAGGAAAACAGTTGAGGGAGAAAAAAAAACAAGAGAATTCAATACACTCCTCAGCCATCCCTGGCTTTGGACTACACACATTTACACCCTCGCCCCTCACAGAACTTGGAGTTATCTTTCTAAAAGTATTACTTGTCACTGTCAGTATTCAATTCAAGGACTCTCTTAGTCAAGTAGCCAAAAATAAAGGTAAGATTTAATTCTTGCATTCATTGAACTTCAGTGATTCTTTTAATCAAGCCATTTCACAGGCGCTCACTACATTCTTCATCATAGAAATTTCTTCCATGTGGTGATTTTATAATTTCTTTGCTTGGTCCTTGTGTAAATTTCTCTCTCCATAACCTCAGGAAATTAACTTTTGACATCATGTGGAAGAATCTGCTTTCATTCTCTGATTCAATAGCAACGTATTCAAGATTAATATTTATCAATAATATTACTGAAGTAGACTGTGATTCCCAAAGAAATCATTCTTCTGTAGAGAAAAACATGGGGCTAAAATAAATTCTAGTAATTTACAGATTGACCTGGACAGTCAAAAACTGATTAGTGTACATCATAAGAGCATTTGCATAAAATGTAATTATTTAAATGAGCTACTGCTTCTTGAGTATTTACAACTGTTGGTTTCCACAAGCACTAACAACTGCCATGCCAGATCCCCAACAAGCCTCAGAATTGCTGACACTTCTTTTCAGGACTGCATATTTTAAAAGCACAGAATAGTGGTATTCACTTCTGTGTGAATAGAGGCATAGAAAGGAGAAATGTTAGGATATTCTTGTGGCTTTATAACACCAACGATTGCTATGAGGTAGGAGAAAGAGAACAGTTTCAGAATCTAGTCTGCAGTGCCATCTTCTGTGCTTTAATGCAACACAACTATTGATTATCCTTTCCCCTTTTTAATAAATCATGACTATCTGTGGGAAGCGACATTCTCTCTGTGTTAACACTGGTTTGCGGATCTCCATTTCTGATAATATCTTTAGATCTCTGTGTTGCAAGTAGCAGCAAAGATGCTGCAAGTAGATTACTTCTGGAAAATTCCATGTAGTCCAGAGAATATTCTTCCAAGAAGGTCATGCTGATACTTTTCTTTGATCTCTGACTAATAAATTTATATCTCCAATTTCCTCTTAAGATCAACAAAAGTATTTCACTGATTTCAGTGGGATGGAGTAGGTAGCAGGGTACCAGTTAGGATGATAGCAGTGCCTTCCAAGCCTATTTGTACAGGCATAAGATCATTTCTAACAGTTACTCCAATAAAAATGAAAACGCATCAAGAAGAAGTGCAGATGCTCAGCCACAAAAAGAACTCTGTGGTCAAACAGAGAGCGTGAAGCTCTCAGAAGAGAAACAAGGGCAATCCAGGCACGAACACGGTTTTGAAGGCAAAGTTCTGAGCTTGGTAGCAGGAAAAATGTAGTAATTTCATCTTTAGATTTGTCTTTAAATATGATTCAAAATGCAGATGATGAGGAAACTCCTTCTGTGATCTGGTTTGGGGTGTTTTCAGCACTGAGGCAAGCAGGACGGGGACAATGGAGAGCAGCGTACGTGACCCAGATGCTTAGTTTTCAGCACTGTGAAGCATCTATGGAAACAAGTATGTATTTGACTACTATGTTTGCAAGTCATTATTACATTATTACATTTCTTACCATGTAAGAAATGGGAATGCAATAAGAGCGCTCAAGGCAATACATACAGAAGAGAGAGATCTTTGTCTCTTTGACCAAGAGGTGGAAAAGAATCAAGTGTCATCTTTTCTTCTGAAATTTTTGATGCATTATTAATTTCTTGGTAAATTAGTTGCAAAGAATATCTCTGTGGAAGAAAAGAACTGAAAGCAAAAGGGCATACCTGTGGTGGCTATTTTGGAAGGTGGCAAAGGACTCACTAGAGAAAAGGTTTTTCACCAAACAAGAAAATAGTGCCTTTATCAATGAACCACAGAACATATCATAAAAAATACACAGACAGGATGGAGTATTTTCTGCGTTTGGGGGGGAAAAAAAGTTTAAAAATACTGTGAAACTTTTCATAAAGTGTTAAATATTAATTACTGTCCATGTCTTGAAAATGACTAAGTATAGCCAACCTTAGAGCTGTAAGACCAGGCAATACTTCCAGAGATGCACCCTGCTGAGCGGGCACGTTAAAGGTCGGGCAGTGGGTGTCTGCCTGACATTGTGTAGTGTTCAGCCAAGTCTGGTAAGAGAGAATTATATCTACTAGATGATTGGTATATTCTGTATGTGCACGTTAGAAAAGTGTAAAGAGAGAGAAGATGTGGGTATTGGTTTTCCTGTCGGGAAACTAACAGCATAAATCATCAATTCTGAAATAGAAGAAAATGTACAAGGACTGGTCACCATAATAAACAAAAGACAAGCATTGATGGGTGTAAAGAAAGTATTTGAACCTTTACGAACTGGATTGGAGTGGGAGTTCAAGAATGAAAAACACTTGATACTGAATAAATTTTATGTAACTCACATTGACACAACTTGTTGAGAGGCACCACATAATTGGCACAGGAAAATTTGCAGTTTGGTTTATAATAGTATAATAGATAAAAAAAGGAAAGAATTTGTTCTCTCTATTACAGGTTTTGTTATCTGTTTAAGTTTTATTGGTGATTCAGAATGCAAGGATCATGAAGGCACGTAGATCGATGTTCTAGTCAAAACAGCTCAGCAGAGAGAATTACACTGCCTGTGTAATTGTCCTCTGAATTAGGAGTTTCATAGGATTTTAGAATAGCTGGGGTTGGAAGGGACCTTAAAGATCATCTAGTGCCAACCCCCCTGCCATGGGCAGGGAAGATTTTTCATAAGTATCTGTTGCTGATGGACAAGAAGAGAAATCATGATGTTACAGGGACTTTAATTGGAGAAACGGAGACCAGTTGGCCGGGAAACTTCTTTAGAATGTCTAGAATCATGAATGACGATTTTATAACACAAGGAATTACAGCGAGAAAAGGTAACTCAATTGTGTACTTCATTGCGGCAGATGAAGCTGAATAACCACAGTACCAGGAGTCAGCAGTTACCCAGAAACTGGGGATCGTGACCTCATATTCACGAAGAACAAATACTGCCCTACACTCTTGTATAAAGAACACACAAAATGCTGCAAACGAGTTTATATCCAAAATCTGAAGAAATTAATTAAAAAAAAAAAACCCAAGCCTGTTTAGAAGGAAAAATGTTGACAGGAAAAAAAAGTGTATATAAACCCTCCATAAAGTAATTTGACTGTCCAGAGTTTCCCCGTACCACCATTAAGAATGGAAACAACCCAGCTAAAAGTTTGTCATCATTGGTTCACTGGCAAGGACAACACGAAATCTTAAGGAAAGTGTAATAGGTGGGAAAAAAGTGAAATAGTTAACAAGATAAGAGCTAAGAATTGCCAAAAGTATCTTAAGGCAGCAGTGGAATATACAGAGTAGCAGAGTGAAAGAGAGTTTAAAAATGTTTTGGAAGTGGCCTAAGAACAAATAAACTATATAAAGGTATATTAAAAATGAAGATTGGAAAATTGTCACTGATGACACTGGAAGAACAGAAGTTTTTAATAAATTCTGTGTCTCTATATTTGGAAAGAAGCAGAGTGCTGCATTCATACCACGTGCAGACAGGGAAATCATTTCTAGGCTATTAATAAGCCTTAGGAAGAAGTTAGACAAAATCTCCTTAGGATAAACATAGAATCATAGAATCATGGGATAGTTTGGGTTGGAAGGGACTTTAAAGATCACCCAGTTCCACCCCCTGGCAGGGATGCCTGCCACTGGCTCAGGCTGCCCAGCGCCCCATCCAACCTGGCCTGGAACACCTCCAGGGATGGGGCAAACATTTCCAGATCAAGCTTATACAACTCGCATCCGAGGGTCATACAAATGCTGGCTGAGGAAAACTGTGGCTTACTGATATCAATTTATGACTAAAATTATCTATATATCTATTCAGATGTACATTCAGAAATGCCAGGAGGACTCAGAATAGCTAAGGTTAAGTCAACGCATTGAATGATGAGGCAAAACGAGACAGCGAAAACCAGACCTGCTCCCAAATTATGTAACTTTGGTAGTATCAAAATCTTGGCTGATAAGAAAACATGCAGATATTGCGTTCTGACCTATTCATAAGTCCAGATGAGTTGATGCAAAGACATTTTTCCATCACCTGAGCGTACTCTGCTACCAGAGCTGCATGGACGTACCTGTACACCTCTACCTCTACGGCAATGGTCTCCTCTTCCAGAAGGACTAACCAGCCAGAGGACAGCACTGTGCTGCTTTCTCTTCCGAAGCCACCTTGCGCTGTGCTGGTTTAAGGAGGTTCTCACACCATCACGCCACATCGGAACCCTCTTATACTTTTGAAACCCTTTTGGACTGCGTGTCAAAACTTTACCATTGTGCAATACACCACCAGTAACATCTGGTAAATTAATTAACATTTAATTCATTTAACATGAATTAATGGCAAACCTCAGCACAGAGATGTCATTGAGCAACAGCCACCAAACAGAGTTGTTTCTACTGAGGTTCCACCTGGATCCAGAGTATGGAGGATGCTTATCATCCTCTGCAGTAAGGGAATCAATGCCACTGTACAGTAATTGGTTACAAAAACCTTGAAGATTTCCATCTGTTTTTTGGAATGGCAGTGAAGGAGATGGACATGATGCTAAAATCAGAGGGAGTTGGATCATTTGGAGAGCTGCCTTCATAATTTTTTCCTTCTTTTCATAGAATTCAGTATCAACAGGGAACGCAGGAAGAACTCTACACTTAGAGAATGAGGGACTCTAACCTGGCAAGCAGAGACTCAAAAAATAATTGAGATAAACAATCCAACATAAGTTCCTATTAAAATGTTATCATACAAGTATAATGTGATTCTTGGCTGGGGAAAAAAAGGAAATGCCAAACACTTCTCTCCTCTGGGGGAGTTATTTGAATTCTGCAAACACGTGATAGCGTGTGGAGCTCTCTGGTAGTGGGATGCAACTGCTGATGATATGAGCCCATATTCATAATCAAAGGATTTTAAAATTGAAGAGTGTTCCTAAAAGAGCCACAAAACTGTTTGAAAACTGTAGAAATAGTCATCTACTGGAAAACTTAAAGAAAGGGGAATGAGAAAAAAACCTGACAAAGTATCTTTAGAAGAAGACAATTACGAATAATGCTATTGGGCTCTTTCATGTAACAAAGAATGGCATAAAATAATCAGTGTTGTAAAGCCAATGCTAGGTAAATCGAAATTTGAAGCTGAAGTGTATATGATAAAAATGAGGATGGCTAACAGCAGGACCAAGCTGACCACTGTGATGGATTTTCTAATATTTTTTTCCAATATTTTCAAATTAATATCAGATGCCATTCTAAAAAGACACGTTGTGTGAAGAAAAGTACCAGTAGCTGTTCAAAATGCTTGGTGTGATGGCTCACTCTAGCCTTAAATCTATGAAAGCACATCAAATTATTCACTGATGCTCAGGGCTTACATAACAGCATCCAACAGTAAAGCTTTCTTTCCAGCTGGCTAAAAGAGTATTTCCTGGAAGGCAATGACCTGGTCTCAGTTATTCATGCTTTTGTCATTTCTCATTTAGACTGCAGTGATTCAGCATTCAGTTTAAATGGTTATAGTGTTCCAGTGCTTACAGAAACTCAGCTATTAAAAACACTGCATTTCATTTCAACAGTGTAGGCCACTGGGAACCTATCAGACACGTCCCCCAGGCTTTGCCTTACCTTTCCATGTACTACCAAAAGAAGTTCAAGGTCTTGATTCCTTTCTTTCAGATACACCATAGCTGGAGGTCAGGAATGAAAATGTCTACATAATGTTTTATGATGAAAAACAAATCTGATATCTTGTTAACTGTTTGCTCTAATATAACGGACTCCCTATCCCTTGCCCACAACTATATCTAACTGTCATTTTATAGGCCACACCAAGCTAGATTTTCACCTGCTCCACCCCTGTAAAGTCTTCAGCCAGCTGCGATTCAAAATCCTCACGATCATGATTGAACATTGTTGCATTTAGAATCATAGAATGATTCAAGCTGGAAGAGATCTCAGGAGGTCATCTGGTCCACCTTCAAGTCAAAGCTCACTCAGCTCCAAAGTTAGGTCAGTTGCTGAGCCCTTGCTCAGTCAAATTTTGTGTATCTCCAAGAACAGAGATTTCAAAATGTTTCTGAATCATAGAATAGAATCATAGAATCATAGAATAGTTGGAGTTGGAAGCAACCTTAAAGATCTTCTAGTTCAACCCCCCTGCCATGGGCAGGGACACCTCCCACTGGCTCAGGCTGCCCAAGGCCCATCCAACCTGGCCTGGAACCCCTCCAGGGATGGGGCAGCCACAGCTTCCCTGGGCAACCTGGGCCAGGGCCTCACCACCCTCAGCATGAAGAATTTCTTCCTAATGTCTACAATCTAAATCTGCCACTCTCTAGTTTAAAGCCATTCCCTCTCGTCCTGTCCCCACAAGCCTTTGTGAATAGTCCCTCTCCAGCTTTCCTGTAGCCCCTTCAGGTACTGGAAGGTCACTCTAAGGTCTCCTCGGACCCTTCTCTTCTCCAGGCTGAACAACCCCAACTCTCTCAGCCTGTCCTTAGATGGAAGACGCTCCAGCCCTCAGATCATCTTTGTGGCCTCCTCTGGACCCCTTCCAACAGCTCCATCTCCTTCTAACTTTGAGGGTTCCAGAACTGTACACAGTATTCCAGATGAGTTCTCACAAGAGAGGAACAGAGGGGCATAATCACTTCCCTCGCCCTGCTGGCCACGCTGCTCTGGATGCAGCCCAGCAGGACACAGTTGCCCTTCTGGGATGCGAGCACACATTGACGGCTCATGTCGAGCTTCTCATTGACCAGCACTCCAAGTCCTTCTCTGCAGGGCTGTTCTCAATCACATCATCCTCCATCATGTACTGAAAATGGAGATTTCCCTGACCCAGGTGCAGGACCTTGCACTTTGCCTTGTTGAATCTCATGAGGTTCTCACAGCCCCACTTCTTCAGTCTGTCCAGGTCCCTCTAAAACTCTCTAGCTGACTTTTTGACCACCTTCTCGGTGATTTTTTTACCACTAGATAATGTTTACCTTTTCACAGTTTTTGAGTCTCATCCTTTCTTTGCACGCACCTCTCCGAGAAATCTGACTCCACCTTCTCTGTAACCACCTACTTAATTTAGCTTATCACAGCACTTATGTTCCCCCTATAGTTTTCCCTTCTCAAATTGGGTCCAACCCAGCTTCCTCAGTCTCTTGCTCCTTTAACTTCTTTCTCATAATAGGCAGCTCCAAACTGAACATAGTAGTCCATCTGCAACTTCACAAGTGCTGGATGGACCGACTGTTCTCTCTGGTGCAGCCACATCCATCCAGCGCACCCCATCCCCAGCCCCACATGGCCCAGCCTTGACTCGAGTTCTACTTCTCACCTTTGCTGAAAAGTTGCTTTGATCTAATATGTCCCATCCGATCTAATGTATCCCACTCAAACCTAGTCACAATTTACTGAGTAAGCAATGCGGTAGCAGAGTCAAATTTTCTTGGGAAGAAAATAACCTGATACGATGGAATTTAATGCCAAAACTAAGCTTTTATAAACATAAATATTTTCTTAACATGGACGACATAAGCTCAAACTATTCCTAACACCAGTGTCAAGCAGCATGAATGCTAAAAAAGAATCAAAAAGCCCTCAAAACAATTCCTAAGTAAGAAAATTCCTCTTTCCACTAAATAAAAAAAAAATTAATAAAAAATTACGTAACAAAACAAGACACTGAACACTATTCTCCTGGTTGTGAGAGAATATAAAAATAAACTGTTCAGAACAGATGTTCAAAGGCTGACAACCGTGTTTTTCACTGCACCAGAAAACACACAAATACTTGAGTGCTGAGCCCAGAGTAACAAAGAAAATGGCAGGAAGGGAAGAGAATTCTTGCTGCTCACCTTTTTTTTCTATGTGGCAAGTGAAATTATGTCATTTTGATGCTATAAGAATATGACAATCATTATGACAAATGATCTAAATATGACTAATTTTATCTTTGAGATGATGAAAAAAGCTTATTCTCAGAGTATTAGTGTTAAGGGCAAAAAGCACAACAGGATCTGCCATTCTATGTATAACAACCCATAAAACCTCATCCAGTAATTTCCACGTTCAGTGCCAGCGACATGCATGCATGTTTGGATCGGTGCCATCCTACTTGACAACATGAAGAAAGAAAAAACCTACATGTCCATTGGCAATCTGCCCCGAGACTTAAGCACATTCTTAATTTAAAATATGCACATTATTTTCAACCTAAATTGCTCTGCCTTTGATTCTCATCCGCTGAGAGTACACTTTACTGCCTGTATCTGCAGGGTCAGTCTTCTTCTAACAGATATCCTATCCTTGTGTAGGTTATTTGTGTTTGTAATTACATTGCCTCTTAAATACATGTTGAGTAAGCTAAATATATGGAGGGGTTTTTACAGTAAAATGTATTATCTAGTATCCAAACCATTTCTGTAGGGCTTTTCTTGAAAACACAAATTGCTTCTTTTTCAACGTATTTCCTTCCCAGGAACAAAATGAAGGTAGGGTGTAACAGCAAGGTTTTACTCTCATCAATACTTTACTAAGCTGCTGACGCTTTATCGGCTCCCTACACTTCCTTAAAACTGCATCTAAGGACGTCAGTAACTCTTGCAATGAAAGAAAAGACCATGGGTTCTCACCGTGCTGCTTCAGTTGCCGTGACCCACAGAAAAACATCCACGCGCTTCGCCCCTCTGGGAGCGTTCCAGAGCACTTTCCCTCATGCTCCAGCTGCACCTCACGGTGATGTAGGAGTCACTAAGACTAATAACGTCCCAGGCCTGTAATCTTTTAGGCGATTATTCAGCTGAGATATTCTCCAGTTTGCAGTTACCTTGTCCATAGCACGAGGAATGAGACCTTTGTGGGAGGACACCACAATTTTCGACATGTGGTTCCTTTTTGCCTAAGCTTTGATGCCCATGGACGAGGTAGGACTAGGGATGCTCACATAGCCCATGCCACATAGAAGCTGCAAAAGACATCATGGAGTTAAACAGTAACTCAGCAGGCACAAAAACAACTGTGGAGCCACATTCAGATGGATCAGATAGATCCAGTATTTCTTGACATTAGTGGGAACGTTTCCATTGGCTTCAGTGAGTGCAGAATTACCAGCAAACAATAGGGTTTTTTGTGGCTGTTTTTACATTTCAACACACTGGATTGAAATTTATTAACATTCCAAATGAGATCAATAATGAATAGTTCTGTAATAGTTACCAGCACTCTACAGAAAACCCTATAAATTACTTCATGAGCCATATACTGCACGTGCCAATTTTCCATAGCAAGGGATTCATTCACTCTCTGTTTTCTAACAATAAGCACGTTTGGCAATTTTGACTAGAACTATACGTTGTTCATCCAAATTTAAAACTGTATTCATTTATTCCTTAGCTAAAATTGTCCTTACATTCCAATACCAGGTCTGCAAGAAACAGATTCAACTGAGGTTTCCACCAAGGCAAAGATGTTCTCTTGAACCTCATGACCCAGACCTCAGTTTGAGCTGAAAATTCATCTGTTCTAATGCATATGCCAAGGCTAAAATGTGATCTACCAGTAGCTAATTCAGACAACTGTAATACAACTGGGCTGCCTGCCTGCCATAACAGTTTTGTTGCACATCTCATAGGGCTGGAGTGTTCACCGTAAGGTTCCAGTGACTATCTGACAATCTCCTTTATTTGTTTAAAAAAAAGTAAATTATTGGACTTCCTTCTCATGAGCAGAGTTTGAAAACCTGAGAGCAGAGAAGCCCATGCTAAAGAATTCTCTCTTAAAAATTAGTTTTAAACCCATTTCATCAATGCTTAATCTCTTTCAAAATATCTGACAACATCTTAGATCAAAATCAATGGTGGGTCAAAAATCGAAGCTGAAAGGGAAGAGAATTTTAGAAAGATACTTTTCTGTTCTGTAGGGAAATTGCCAGTTATGAACTTCTTGTTGCATTTCACTTCATGAAGGCAAAGCCCTCAGCAGTTGGTAAAACAAGGAAAGCACTTATTCTGAAGCAGAATTTTAAAATCATATTTACAGAAGTTGTAGCTGCATTTCCAAAGTGATTACAAGGAACTACAAACCTAACAGTAGTCAAAATTCAAACAGACAGCCATGACCCTAAATGTGGAAGAAGATTATTCAACACTTTGCCTCAAAAATTAGCCTTAAAAATTGATATGTTGACTAATTTTTGTAATATCCCATAAGAGAGCCAAGAACTGGAAGAAATCACTCAACTTAATTTGGACACTTACTGCAAGTATCAATCAAACTGTGTGATCTCATCCATGATCTTAACATTTTGAGCCTGAAGTTCACCTCTGTCCAGTACTCCAAATGGAAATCTGTTACAAATAAACCTTCACTCCTGCAGAGTACAAAAAACCTTCCTGTAATTTTCGCATTGTGTGAAAATTATATTCATGAGTACTATGATATATTTGTTCTCATGCCAATATTCTTCTTCAAAGGAAATATGTCTTTTACTTCTCTGATGTGTACTATTTATAGGCTAATTTCTTAAGAAGTTAGACAATCCAGGCTCCTCTAATCTCTCTCTCAAACTAAATTCTCAAATTCCTTGGTCTTTTCTCTGTAGATCACCTGAATGCATCTTTCCTGACTGTGGATGATCAAAATTAAGATTAATGACTTAATTTCACAGATAGCAACACCTGTACTGGTGAATAAAGCGTGTCTAAAGGAGGTCAGCTGACATCGTATGTCTCACTTCCACGCAGGTAAATGCCCACCTAAGAGTGCTTCCCACCCCACAGTGACCCCCACGCCATTCCCAGGTAGTATCTGGGAAAGCGTTAAGTGGCCTAAACCAAAACCATGCAAGAGTTATATCCTACCAGTTTATAGCATCATGGAATCACAGAACGGGTTTGGTTGGAAGAGACCTTAAAGCCCATCCAGTTCCAACTCCCTGCCATGGACAGGGACACCTCCCACCGGATCAGGCTGCTCAAAGCTCCATCCAGCCTGGCCAGGGATGGGGCAGCCACCCCTGCTCTGGGCAACCTGGGCCAGGGCCTCACCACCCTCATGGTGAATAATTTCCTCCTAACGTCTAATCTAACTCTTCCCCTCTCCAATTTAAAGCCATTCCTCCTTGTCCTACCACTCCATGCCTTTCTGAAAAGTCTCTCCCCAGCTTTCCTGTAGCCCTTTCAGGAACAGGAATGTTGCTGTACCATCTTCTCGGAGCCTTCTCTTCTCCAGGCTGGAGATCGCATCGGTTAGTAGAACACCCTGAGAGATTTCAGGTGAATCTGTTAACACAACACTCAGAGAAACTCTGTGTTCATTAAATATCATTAAAATCTTGGTCTGTGCGTGTTTATCAAGCTTTCATTCAGACCGCGCGTGAGCATTCGTATTCCTCGTCCCCGGGCAGTACATGGCCAAATCAGCTTTAGTGCTCCCTTCACTTGAATATTTGATAAAAACCACAAAGCATTCTGGTCAAATTCACATGCAATACAAATAAAAGCAACGCTGACTTTGACTCTTTATTTCTTAAATGTCTTATCTCTTAACCACCAGAGGCAGCTGATTGAGACTATGAATAGTTGAAATAAGTGATTGATAATGAAGAGGAGGAAAAGTTAATTAAAGATTTCAAATGAGGATTTTGATATTCTATGTGTTCAAACACAGTGCCTTTCTTAGATCGTACAAAGCCTTACCCGTATGCTAATTTCATGGAAATGAGGTTTATTATACTCCCTGGATTTTTCATTAAACAAGCAGAGACGTAACCGTATATACTCTTGTCTCCCTACCCCAAGCTCTCACACATCCTCTGAAAGGTGTGATAGCTGCTTGCTTTTCATCCATTTTTATCCCTTGTCAACTCACCTGTGTTGAATCAATATGAAAGAAACAGCCTCCTGTGCGAGGTGGATCCTCAGCCTGACTGAAGTCAGCATCTCTTATGATCCACTCCAGGACAGGTTGTTTCACAGAATCATAGAATCGTGGAATGGTTTGGGTTGGAAGAGACCTTAAAGCCCATCCAGTTCCAGCTCCCCGCCGTGGGACACCTCCCATCACACCAGGCTGCTCAGGGCCCCATTTCTACAGGTCTCTAAAAAGCAAACTCTCCACATACAAACTGCTTACCGGGAAAGTTGTATGGCTCATCCTCACTAAATAAAACATGCCAGAGACTGGGCTGACATCTTAACATTGCCCTTAAGACAGCCTATTTCCCAAGAATTCTCCCAATTTTGCTATTTTGGACACATCTTCAGCCTGAATCGACACTTTAGACTCAAAAGATTTCGTCAGATCTTTCTTCGGGCTTCTTTCCTTGAAGCAATTACCCCCTCATCCCACCTTCAGAGGGTTCCACCTGGCCCAGAGTGCAGCCACCAGGACAGGAATATGCAGACTTCTTTTCCCCCTCCTAACGACAGACTTTTTAACTGAGTTCTTCAAGTACCGTATTTATACACATAGTCCTTTTGCTACGGAGGAAAAACAGCCAGTTTAATTTTTAGATATCGGCAATAAACACTATCTCTAGCCCATCCAGAGACTTCAGAAAGTTAAATTAAACCGGCTGGAAACTTCTCTCAGACTTAATGGTCATGCAACTGCTTGGGGAGCACCTATGTGCTATTTTCTGTAGCAGCTTTCTATTCATAGCTATTCATAATATCGTGTCTCTGAACTCACTTTACACCTGGGAACAAGAAAAAGCTGCTCAGATTCTATGGTCTCCTCTGCTGCGTTTGCCTTCTGTCCTCTTTACTCTGCCTGAAAGAATAAGAGTTAAGCTGACTTTTCTGTACTTGCCTGCTCATCCAACACAAGTGCTCGCCAACACCACAGACCAGGCTGAATTCTGAATATCAAGCACCAGCATCACACAACAAAATAGCAACGCTAAAACCATATTTAATTAGCTAAATGAAAGCATGGTACACGGTTTTAATTTTAAATAGATAAAAGTGTGAAAAACCAGTTCTGATCTGGATGCTATGCGTGGGTCAAGAAGGCTGGAGAAGAATTTATGCTACTTATTATTTATTCATTTAGGTTGGAGCCTGGCTTACTTTCTTTTGAAATCAGAGGAAGTTGTTCAACTTGCCCAGCCAACAGGTCTGTAAGGAGATAGATATATTTTTTATTCTGTATTTTTTGCAGTTTGTTTTGTTTCCCTTATCTTACCGACAGAGACAGCTGGACATAAAGGACTCAATTACATCATTCGGTTATAATTAGAATCCTCTCTTTACATAAGATACACAAACATAGGTTAGATATGACATAATATCTAATAAAAATCATTTGGGGCGTCCTAAATGTTCCCCAGCTGCCAGTTCAGAAAGGTTTCTGGTTTTCTCTAGTCTTCTGCCACACTTGCAGTGCCCACAGATGTCTCCGATATCCCAAGAAACCTACACATTCTTAAGAATCTTGATTTGCATTTAAGCGTCTTAATCAAGCCCAAACTGTTGTAATATGGGATTATAACTCTTCTGGAGAATGCTTTGTCTAAAAGTACTCATTAAACAAGAACATAGATATTTGTCACAATTCTTTGCACCAAGTTCAAACTCAGTAAAAATCATATAAAGAATGCAAATTTAAAAGAAAAATTATATAAAGAATGTAAATTCTGGGAACAAAATAATTGTAACTGCTGATTGTAGACATTTCCTCCTATGTTTTGTGGGTTTCTTTTGGTAATTTCTATGGGGTTCGGTCTTTCCATTTATGGCATGTGTTGAGTTTGAGAGGAGTTTGCATTTAAGATATCTCCTAAAAATCCTGTAGAGATGTCCTAGTAGAGGTCTAGTATATTTTTCTAATCTAGACATTTAGTGTGTTTCTAGATGTGATGGTAGGGAACTGGGCTTTCTGAAGCACATAGTTCTTTCCAGGACTATTCTTATCACATAGATTTTGATCTTCCACTAAAAACCCCTTTTCTTCTTTACAGCTTTCATAAGAATCAAAAATAAAAAAACAAATATTGTTCAATTTTGTTTGCCTTGACCCTTAAGATTCTCTCTACATTCATCTTGAGGTGTGGAAGTCATAAACTGTGCTGCTGCAAGCAAAGATAAGTGATCAACAGTGAGAATTAAATGTGGGAGCTCTGGATCCAAACACACATATTTCTCCTGACATTGCAAAGAGGCCCTGCTCTGCAGGCAGGGGCTGCGGCAAGGTCACCAGCTTCTCTCTGCGTATTCCAGGCATACAATGATGCTTTCAAAGGACAGAAACGGGTTCCCTGTTTTCCACTGAAGTGCAATTATTTTGATCTCATTTCATAGGACTGAACAAAATATGTGACTACTTTAACACTATAAGAGTTAATGCTTTATGTGACCAGTCAGTGAAGTTGTACCGAGTTCAGGAATATTCTTTGTGAGTATATTGATTTAAATTACAGTGAGATGCATAGAAAACTAATTAGGAAGCAACACTTAGCTTCCCAGAACAAATACTTACGCCAGCTCTTCAAAGATAATGGGCAAAATTATTAACCTCAAGGACATGGCATCCTGTCTGCTAATAAGATGTAAGTTTACTTTTCCAAGCTCAGAGCTTGAAAATGTAAAGGCTAATGAGTAGTTAAAGGTCTCCTGAGAAGAAAGGATAGGATGCTTCTCAGAATATGGCTGGGGGAACAGACTGGAAGGTTAAGCAGAGGGAAGGGAAGAAAGAAACAGATTCAATAGGAAGAGCCTAAGATATTGGTGTCTTTCCAGAACAAGGGCACAGCAAGCTGAGGGGAAGAGCTTTATGTGAACATATGCTGCATTTAATGGTTTAAAGCACGTTTTTTTGATAGTTTCCTTCTAAATAAATTAGAATTCTAGAAGGTTGTTGGTCACAGATCACCTTGAAATGACCACAGGGAAAGGGGGATTACAGGGTCCCTCCCTACTTCATAGCCAGCCTTTGGGTGGAAGAACTGCAGGCAGGGGGACAATCAAAGACCTGGAAGAGACTACAGGAGTCACAGGACAGTGGATACTAATATATTGTCGAAAAAAAAACAAACCACCAAATATTTCTCTTTCGTAATAGTTAATATTTTATATTTTAACAGCACACATCTTCATTTTTCTGCATATACCTCTCAGTCACAATTTCAAGAAAGGATTTTTTCCCCCTAAATAAGGATATCTTTCTCTTCCTTGTGCTACGCAGCTCTTCCTCTGCCGGAGCGTCTTAAGACTGCATTTTGACCTACTTTAGTTTGAGTGGAAATTGTGTTACTGTTCTAAGATACAGTGCATGGTGAGTCAGGATGTGACAGCTTTATAACTTGGGTGATAGCACGGTGAACGGGAACATTACAAAAAGAACAATTACTGTAGGCTTTGCAATGTTATTTACAGTACTTACTTTGCTAACATGAGCTGCATTGTAAAAATGCTTGTTCTTAAGGCTGCTAAAGTGTAAAGCCCGAGTTTCCTGCAGCACAAGTGGCTGATATGCTGATAAATGACACTGCAAGAAATGGTGGCCATGAAAAACAAATTCACAGTGAATCACCCTCAATACCAGATCGGAGTAAGAGCACGGCAAAGCTGATTTGTGGGCTGATGTTGCCATTTAATGTGGTTTCCATCAACTTGTTCATAAAATTCATAGCTCCAGCTAACCTCCATTACTGTGTCCTTGTACATTCTTCTTGAAAATAACTTGTTTATGAAGCTTCAAAGGTGCAGGAGGATACTGTATGACCTGAAGGCAAAGCAGTGGCCAAAAGGCATACGCCCTGCCTGGACTTCAGCTTCTTACTTGTGCACTGTGATTACGTCCAACCGTCTCTGCGATTGCCCCTGCTGTGTATGTTTTGAGACCAGCCTACAGGTAGATGCAGGTCCACAGCCCATAGATGGCTATGCAGGCGATTTATTTCTTAATTTAATAATCATAGAATTATAGAATGGTTTGAGTTGGAAGGGACCTTGAAAATCACCTAATTCCAACTCCCTGCCATGGGCAGGGACGCCTCCCACTGGCTCAGGCTGCCCAAGGCCCATCCAACCTGGCCTGGAACCCCTCCAGGGATGGGGCAGCCACAGCTTCCCTGGGCAACCTGGGCCAGGGCCTCACCACCCTCAGCGTGAAGACATTCCTCCTTATATCTAGTCTAAATTTGCCCCTCTCCAATTTACAGCCATTCCCCCTTGTCTTATCACTCCATGCCTTTGTAAACAGCCCCTCTCCAGCTTTCCTGTAGCCCCTGCAGGTACTGAAAAGTCACTATAAGGTCTCCTCTGAGCCTTCTCTTCTCCAGGCTGAACAACCCCAACTCTCTCAGCCTGTCCTCATAGCAGAGGTGCTCCAGCCCTCAAATCATCTTTGTAGCCTCTTCTGGACCTGTTCCAACAGTTCCACGTCCTTCTTATGTTCAGGATTCAATTTAATCTTAATCTGGATCTGAACTCTACCTTTTATCCGTCTGGTAAGTCTCCAGTACTCTTGCAGACCAAGGGTATGATCCTCAAGGAACATGAGCACTCTTCAGGGTCCACGGGGGTGCCTGCCACGTTACCACCTTCAGCTCTTCGGAGAAGCTGTGATTTAGACACCAGTACCAAATCACTTTGATGATTTTGATGAAACACTCAACCATTTTGATGAAACACTCTATTTTTATCAGCAAGTTGATGATTCCAGGTGACGTCTTCCACTGTGTTGATACATCTTACCAGCCTCATGGCCAGCTTTGTGTCACTGAATGTTCCACATTTCCAGCCCTTTTACATGACTTAGACTCATGATGAGAAAACACCAGTGTCATATCTTTAGAAAGGACGACGATAAGATAAAAAAGTAGTCTGTCAAAGTTCTGAGAGGGAATTTTTGCTTTGTTTGCTCACATTAATCCCTTCCTTCTTTGCTAAAGGGCTTTGTGTGTGTGTCTGGTGCTGTCGTTTGTTGTTTAACTTTGAAGTATTGATCATTTATATAGAAATATTGCTTTTATTTATGCTGGGGAAAAACAAAGATTCAAATTTATTTTTAAATCTCACTGTGGCCACGTTAAGGAAAGCATTCTTAGATGCCAGAATGAGGGAAATAAATGTTTGCAAAAGTAGCATGTGTTGCTGAGGTGTACACTTCACACAGCTTTTGACTCATGTATCAAACACAGATTTGTACCAGAAATTCAGCTGGTGGAGAAGAGTTTTTAACAGTCCAGCAGCAACTTAACTCTCCCTCTGATTTTTCGTAGAAAAGGACTTGAAGTCCTTTTGAGATCACATTGTATTTCTTGGCCAAATAAAATCAAACTGGAAAGTGTAGTTGCCCCAAAGGTGAATAAGATTTTAACAAAGCAAGAAGCCCTGGCAGGACCGTATGTCCACCAGGACATCGTGGGCTGTAGATCATGGGCTCAGTAATGTCTTCCTAGAAACTTGCATTAGAGAATGAACCAAGTATCCTTCTGACCTCCATAAAACATCAGCTCCGAAAATCTCAGCATTTTTCTATGTCGAGTAAAAGCAAAAAATTAAAAACCATTACTTGGAAATTTAGTATTCAAGCCTGAGAACTGATTAGAATGCTGGAATTACCAGATATGTTCATAAATATTCTAGGCTCAGTCAGACAGGGAAGTAATTGAAATGTTTCAGTGAGATCCAAGCTCACATTTCCCTGGATAAACTGCTCAGCCTACTGGCTTGAAAAGGGAAAATACAAAGGGCAAGATTTTCATGACTGATTAGGGAACCGAGAGAGTCACTTTGCATTTCCTTAAAAGGGACCTGATTTTCATAAAATACAGAGAAGCCTTGAACCATCTCAAGCTGAGAACCGCAAGCTAAAGCAGCTAAATTTACAAGTCATTTTTCCAGCAAGTGGTATATTTAAATTCAGTTCCATGAAAAAAAAAATATCAAAGAGACAAATCCAATTTGATCATGAGAACCGAGTCCTACTGACTTTAATTATTGATAAAATAGATCAAACCTAGGAAGGATGCAAATGCCGCTGACATCTTCTACTTTCATTCCTCGCTTGGGCTACCAGGAAAAAGAGCCTAAACCAGCCCCGCAACATCAGGTTGCATCCTGAAACTGAAAACAAACAACAGCCTCTGCTCTGCAAAGTCCTCATCCACAGTCAGAACAACAACAGCTAATTGGATATCCAAGAAATGGATTATGACACCCAACATAGTTTGAATCGGTTAATTGGATTAAAATAGATTGAACTGGCCATTTGGATTAAGGCATAATCAAACTTCTCCGCAGACAAAAGATCCGAGTAGCATGTTAACGAAAAAAATAAAGGAGAGATAGAGAAAAAAAAAAAAGATAAGGGACAAGAAATGCTTGTTAAGAGGGGGTACGCTCCTCTCCTCTTCCCGGCTGTTTTTAATGAAGGGCACATTATCTCCTTGCCTAGCAGCTGAAATAACATTGTGTAATGGAAACGAGATCAGCAAAAGGGCTGTAGCCATTATAAAAGATAAAAATCCCTAGAAATCTGTTTAAATAGAAAGGGATAAAAGGAGAAGCTAAACATCACAACACAATGTTACCCGCTATGCAAAACTTCCCAGTCTGCATTCCCTCCCCTCCACATTATTGATTTTTAAATTACATTGTCTTTTTATTACTTTTCTCTAAATCTGTCACTGCAAGAACTGACACAAAATCTAATCAAACCGTAAGGAAACCATCCATTTTATCTAGTTATTCAGATGGGTGGTGAATAACATCGCAGCCCCTGGTCCTGTTCTCAGTAATGAAATCAAGCCCTGGCCTGTGCTTTCAGATTTTAAGGGTTTTGCTTTGGAAGAACAGCACAGCTGTGGAGCACACCTGTTCTGGAGCGCTGAGGTGCAGAAGAGTACAGACCACCACGAGCTATTGACTATAATATTTCTGTATCTCTAATTGAAATACCTTCATGGAGACCTACACGCTTTTTGATGCTTTCCCGTGGATGTGCCTTTTCCACCAGCAAGCCTTGTAAAATTAATTCTTTTTGGAGGTTTCTAGAGAAATAGACACCGTTCTACCACTGTCATTTCACTGAGCACCACATGGGCGTGCACAAAAAAAAGTTAACTGGTGCTAAGAGTCTTCAGCCTTTGTCATTAAGAACTGGCATCAAACAAGTGCTGCCATCAATTTCTGGGGAGACCTTATAGCGACCTTCCAGTACCTGAAGAGGCTGCAAGAAAGCTGGAGAGGGGCTGTTTACAAAGGCTTGTGGGGATAGGATGAGAGGCAATGGGGATAAATTGGAGAGGGGCAGATTTAGACTGGACATAATGAGGAATTTCTTCACCATGAGGGTGGTGAGGCCCTGGCCCAGGTTGCCCAGGGAAGCTGTGGCTGCCTCATCCCTGGAGGGGTTCCAGGCCAGGTTGGATGGGCCTTGGGCACCTGATCCAGTGGGAGGTGTCCCTGCCCATGGCAGAGGGGAGGAACTGGATGGGCTTTAAGGTCCCTTCCAACTCAAACTATTCTATGATTCCCATCCATGGTGCTGGGAACATCTGCTGAACTTCTGGGCACTGCAGGAGAGCCACAGGCTTGCAGCAGCTCCAGCAGTGGTTGAGGGTCTATTTTGTCATCCAGCTCCTTATTGCAGAGGAGGTGGTAGCCCGGGCTGGTGGGAGGAAAGGCTGGGGAGAGACCCGAAGGAGATGAGTGAGGAAGACAGCCAGGTTGGCCACAGCAGTGATTGGGCTCCGAGGCGTTCCATCTCCGGCTGTGGTCCCGTGGCCCATGCAGGCAGCAGTGAAGTGAGTTATTGCACTTCCAGCCCAGGTTTAGCTGCGAAGATAGAGAGGACAGTTTTTCCCTTTTGGGTCTTCTCGCCCAGAGCTCAATCACTCTGACTGTGCACACTGAATGCACTCATCAATAAAAAAAAGTAGTGAGAGGGTCATGAAGACAGATGACACTTGAGGTCAGAGATGGATTATGTGTCATAGAAGTTTAGGACTATTTGAGCAATTTTCCCAGCTGCACAGTTTGCCAAAAAAAAAGTCTATATTCAGCAGCAATTTGATGCATTTTAACTTAAGTGTGAAAATGCTGCTTCCAACCTCAGCCTTTGCAGAAGCTCCATCGCAACCCCGGTAACAGCGCTGCATAATACACGCCTTAAATTAACAGATTAATGGAGACGAGAAATAGCCCTAAACTCTACTCGTAAGTCAACGTGTATCGAACTTTCCAGTCTCTGCCTCTCAGCCCGCTTGGTTCTGTCGACGTTTTCCGTTTCATCTTCTTTCTCAAGAAACAAACAGGAAATAGTAAAATGCCATTAACTTATTAACATAAGAACAGAAGCTGAGGATGAGATGATATACATTCATCAAAAGACTCATTTCCTTCCATGAGTCAGGAAGGTTTGGTTTTCTGGGTTTGGTTTGCTTTGGTTTGGTTTCAGTCAAGAGACCGTGCTGTGGCTATTTGCAAAATTATAGCAAAGCTTTGACTTTAATTTCATGTAAAAGTCACCTGTATGAAACTTCTAAGAATTAAATAAGCTTTTTTAAAGTGTTACTGAAGCATAAGCAGCAATGCTGCACTCTGTGATCTAGAGGAGTTCAGAAAGTGCCTTTGAATGCTATTTTTGAAAGGAAATCTCTTCCTCATTTTGTAGGAACAGCCAGGACTGTTCTTCTGTATCAACATGAGCATCACACGAAGGAACGCTCTTTAGAGAGCAGTGGAAGACTTCATTAAAAAGAAGAAGAAAAAAAACCACAGAACAAAATAATTTGGGGCTTTAGGATCAACCATTAAATTAATCTGCTGCTTACCATCACCTACAGGACCTACCTTACCATCACCTACAGGACACCTTAGGCCAGAATTCCCACTGACTCATCTCTGTTAACAAGTTTTTTAATGTGTTTAAGTGCCGAACTGATTCTGTGGGGCTGTGGCCAAAGGGAAGCAGGACGTAGGACTCTGAGCCTCTGCCCCAGCTGTCTCAGCGGTGCCTGGTGACGTCCCAGGGATGTCACCACCACCCAACTGAGCGGGAACTCCAGCAGCACCGCCGTCGCCGAGCCGGCTCCCTGAGAAGGATTTCATACAGCAATATTGGCTTCGGCCCAGCCTCTCTTCCCTCCTTCCCCCCTCGGTGAACCTGCCTGTCGGTTCGCAGCTTCAAGGTGTCAGAAGCAAGCTGCTTTGTGCTGAAGCAACCAATTAAGTTTTATTGCTTTATTGATGCCACAGATATAAAATGACTATGTAGAGCATCTGTCATAAAACGCTTGCTTAAGAATCCGTCGCTGGAGACATCAGTGCTCCAGCAGAAAGATGAAAGGAAGATTTAGAGCACGTGATGCGGAGATGTGTTAGGAGCTAATTACATGCAGTGGGAACAGAGACAAGGATGGCTTGCCATCAGCTGTGGATTGCATCTAAGATGTGGATATCAGTGCTAAAATGTTTTCATAAAACAATCTTATGTGCTGTCGAGCTAGTCATTTTTCTACCACGAATTGTTCCTTCTAGTGATTTGTTTCTGAAGAAGAACACTCCGTTTGGATTGAGCTCTTGTACGGAGTAGAGTTCTTTAATGAGGAACTCACTAGAACGCACAAACCATGAAATTCCGGTCCTGCTCAGGGCCCCATTGTCAGGAACTGCCTCTGATAGCAATGGCACTAATTTAGAGAAATATAAAGCATAAATTCAGCATGAAGAATCTATGACCACACAAAACCATCACAGGTCGGTTCAAACGAACGCTATTGAAAAGAACTGGACTGCCAGTACATTCACGTAACTCCCTGGGACAGAGAAAGTTTACAAAGGGAAAAGAAATGCTAGCAATAAAAATAGGAAGGTGTCTTTTTTCCACCATATCCTTTCATCTTTGATACATGCCCCGCTTGTGTGTTTTTCATATGAAAGCTTAAGAGATTATTGAAACTCTTTAAAAAGCAAGGAAAGGAGAAAGGGTGTCTATCGCCTCTCGGATGCAGTCACGGAAGCAGAGGGCTCAGATCCATAGATTAGGAAATCTTTTATTCTCTGGCCCCCGCATTGTTCTGTGTGGCCCAGAGCAGTATTATCTTCTTAATTTGTTATTTTATAAACACTTCGAGCACCGAAACCTTTAAAAAGCTTCAGAACAGAATGAAAAACCCAAACATCGCTACTGTCAGTTTTAAAATGGCAAACCCAGCAGGTTCCTTTGAAAAGAGAAATTGCGCATGAGGATCATGTGCGTGGGGACACGCTATCAATCCTGAACGATTTTCAAGATGCAGCCTCGCCTGCTGCTAACACATTATACAGAGCTGCAAATCGGATGTACCCTTAAGAAAGGTCAGAAGAAAGATATTTTAAATACCATGGGATTCTTCTTCTTTTTATACAAAAGGCCATGCTTTATTGAAGGGGTTAGGAAATCTGGTATTGTAAAATCCACAGTGCAAACCAATTTTGTGGCACTGAAATAGGAGGGTATGTTATTTATTACACATGTAAATATTAAAGAACTGAAAACTGTTCATTCTTAATATTAAAACACATTTTTCACAGATCCAGGAGTGTATCTAATAAATTCACCCTCTTATTCATGAAAAAGGAGGTACAAGTAATTAAAACCTCCTACCTATCCTGCCTAAAGAAATACTCCCTGATGATTTTCTTGCCCTATTCTTATTTCCCCCCCCCTCTTTTCCTTTCTACCTCCTCTTCCTTTTTCTGGCTCTATAAATATTTATTTTTTCAGGGTCAGGAAGGATGTTTCGTGGCAAAATAGGAAAGACTCCTATTTTTTTTATTTATTTTTTTTTCCCATTTGTTTCATCCACATACCAAGCCAGGAATAGTTTCAAGAAACTCCCTAAATATTGAAATTCAAAAGAATTAGAAAATTGCAATCTTTTTACACTGACTTGATCAACCCTCATTGTATACAACATAAACTCCACAGCATACAATATTCCACTTGGTCAAGCTCACAGCTAAAAGATTGATGAGGAAATACTTATTTTTCTGTCTTATTTTATTATTTGAATAATAAAATACACTCTCTACAGTTGTATTTGGCCATGCCCTAAAACTCACCATTGAATTAATAATTTTATTGTGTCCATTTATCGGTCCCTACACAAAACCCTCTCTTATTGATGCAATGAGCTTTGCAACCACCTCACATCTTCTAAAGTGAGAAGAAAGAAACTGCTTCCTTACAGAGTGCATTTCCTGCCTTGACATTTCAAGAGTCAAATGCAGATGTAAAATACCTGCAGGTAATGTTGTTTACCCTGATCCTGTCAAATTAGATTGGGTAAATCAAGATGTACCAGGACCAGTCTTTGCAGCAGCCACAGGAAGAAATAACTGTGGTTAAAGAGAGCGCAGAAAGGCTGCGATGGACCCATCTGAAGCTTTGCCCCATCTCCCTCTGCGCGCAAAGGCAGCATCAGTCACCATCGCCGGACACACGTCTGTGTGTACTCGCAAAACATAGTTATGTATAAAGCTCTGCTTGAAAAGTTGTCTCTGTTGAAATATCCAATTGTCTTGAAAGTTATTAAACAAATTGCAATTATGTGTTCATACATAGTTGCAGCTCGAGTACTATTTCTGTACTTTGGATATTATTTAAATGAAAATGATTCATACGAATACACAGTCTTCTTTCATTAGTGCTTTACACTCTATAAATCACAAAATTAAAGTAACAACAGACTGATGGAGTGTATATTGTAAACATTCCAGCTATAAATTTCTGATCCTGAGATAGCTTCTATCCAGATAGGACAAAGCATGGATCTATCTCGACAGCAGAATTCATTAGGCAGGCTGCATGTAGGCTGAATTCCTGGGTCAACCAAAGGAGGCACTGGAAACACAAATTAATCCACTCTGTGCTGAAGTTCCTTGCCTCAAAAGCATGAAGAATTGTTGCCTCTCCCAAATATGTACACGGAGAACAAATCTGTTAATGGTTGTGCAAACTTGGATATTACAGTGTTGAGGACCATAGTGAATGCTCTTTGTTTCTTTATGTTATCTTGTTTTCCTTCCAAATTTTTTATCTTCTTTAGTCCCAGAACTCTGCGGGAATTCCTACAAATATTCCTCCATCTCATCTTGCCTCTGGTTCACCACGAAGGAATCCAGCAGAGGCTGAGGTTGGGCTGCAAAACTATGAAACTGGGAGCGTAATCACATGGTTTTAATGGAGATCAACCACCTCCTGAACCCATCCTGTAATGGCAGTCTGTCTTAAGTCATGCATTAGTGAGGAGAATCAATTAAATTACCACCACTTAATGAACTATTTCTGGTTGGCCGAGTCAGGGTACTTGACTATGTTTATCTCAATTAAAGGAAAAAAAATAAAGCCATAAAGGGGATAAAGCAGATGCATTTCATTTCTGAGTGAGGTGGGCTTGGACTTCACAAATATTCAGATATCAATGGGAAATATTGATGGGTTTGTTTGCATTCAGCCATCCCCTGTGGACAAACTACAAGTCATAAACTACAATCGATAACTAAACCCCTTCTTTGGTGTCTCCCTGCAGCAGACGGGACCCAACCTTCTCCCATTGCTCTTCTGCCTGAACTTTAGATCTTACTTTAGACTACTTCTTAGTAGAAATTCTTGATAAAATGTTTAAGGCTAGGAATCAAGTCCCTGCAGCACAGTTACGGATACAGGTACCTCTAAATGCTCAATTTCAGCTCAGATTCAGCTAATTAACATATTTGTCAGATTATTAAGGAAGATGTTTGTAAGCGCTGCAAGGAGTAGCATTTATTTTGAAAACTTCCGGGCTTTAAACTTCACGTTTTGTAGTACATCCAAGGTTTCAAGCACCGAGAAATTTGTGACCATGCATTTGCAGCTCAGATTGCAATGTCAGCAGTGAGTGCCTTGAGTGGCTCTGAACAGGAAATGGTCATAAATGATCTGGACTGTATTTCCCCTTTTCCCTCAAGAGGACTTCCAAGGTCAGAGTTGAGGTCATTAGCAGGACGGTGTGGGGAAACTCACACTGCAGCTCTCCCTCGTGTTTGTGGCTCATGGATAAACAACAGACTTCATTCTGAAATGTTTCAGTCCATTAATCTTCATAAACACAAATATTTATAATGCAGTAAGAATGTGTTAGCCCCGCACACAGCGCCTGCCTGGTCTGCTTCCCTGGGCACAGTTCATTAACTGTTTTAACACAAGCTCCAGCCCCAAGGTGTGTGGAGTTCGCTCTTCATCCATCTTTCCATGTACATCAGGCACAGGGTACCTGAGAATGTAGGGGGTTATCTTCCAGCTTGTGGATTTTGTTATGGCGTTAGGAGACATTAATAGTTCCCACTCCACCCTCTCCCTCTGAGGTTGACAAGGCCATGAGAAAGAAGACACTTTCTCTGATTGATTTGAAAATCTTGGGAGAACCTTCACTGGGTACAAAAAAAATAAAAATAAAAAGCAGTCCCATAAAAGCTTTTTTTTGTACCCTGTTCTCAAAGTGCCAAGTACCCTTCAATAAAAAAATTCTGGTCCAGAAGGAAAATATTTTCAGAATAGATTTTCCACTTTGGTTGTTTTCATTTGAACAAAAATGTTTTGCACCGCTGCATCAATGCAAATGTGTGTCAGTACAGCTCCGTACTTCCCGCCTTACTGCTCAGATCTGTATTTTGACCACTGCATTTACCTTTCAGACCCAGGGTCAGCACTCCCAGCTGTAAGGAATGACTCTTCATAGCACGGAGCAACGCTAACGAAGCTGCTTCTCTTGTAGAGCTACTCCAACTGACATAATAGCATATCTAATGGGCCACTGTCAACAATGAACAGTCCATGAAAGAGCACATTCAGTGCCATCACTTTCTAGGCAATTAGTTTCACTATTTAAATTATTACTTTTACAGCAATATTATGGCAGTGACACATGCACATCAAGAAAAAAAACATATTCTGGCAATTCTTCACCCATGGTAATTGCTTGCAGACCTGTGGAAAAGGCAATGGAAGGGAAAAAAGGAGAGAGGGGAGAAGGCAAAACAGCCCTGTCAAGTTATGAGTCCCTGATGGAAACGACTTAACATCAGTAGTGCGCTTTATGTATATCAATTTATAGCTACAGAGATGTGAGTTGTATTGTTTTCACAAATATTTGCTCAGATTGTTGGTTTCATAACATTAACTAATCAATTAAAATTATCTAGTATATCTTTCTTCTTTCAGATTCCAAATATAGAGAAGTAGTGCTACTTATTGCTCAACTTTCTTACAGAAATCAGACTGTCTTCTACATGTAAATAAGTTGTTGCATTTTCTGTGCCCAAGGCGCAGATCAGCAGCACCACGCAGCTTACACCAGGGCAGGATTTTCTAATAAGCAGCTAGATTTTTGCTCCAGGCAGTTCTGTGAACTGGGCAGGACAGCAGTGTACTCTGGCACCATCTAGCAAACGCACAAAGTAATTCTGTTCTTCTCCTTCCTGGGTACAGACTAAAACAGAGATGTGAAAGCACTAAACTGGGAGAGAATTCCAAATATTGGCACTGGGCCTCTTTTTGGACACAGGTGGAAAAGTGTTTTAAGGTTTGAGCAGTTTACCCACTGCTCAAATGGGGGTTCATACTGTAACAACAGAAACAAATTTCTTCTATTTCGACACAAATAGAATTGAATATATAATCTGCAGTGGTGATTTATGGCTCTGCTGAAGGGGATCGAAAAGTAAACTTTCATTTAAGTGTAGGCTTCGGCTTTAATCTTACTTGGAACTAGATGATCTTTAAGGTTCCTTCCAACTCAAACTATTCTATGATTCTAAATCACCAACTGAGGCAAACAGAGATTGCCTCCTACGGACCAAGGTGATTTCAACAGCGATTGGTTTGCTGGCCATGGAAAAGCCTGGTTTTCAGTATTTCCATTTGTACAATGGGAAAACAAGATTATTTTTACAAGATTGTTGTGAAAATAAATTCTTTCACACACTGATTGTTCTTAAAGCATCAAACAATCTCGAGCAGCCGATTTCCTCCCTGTTAGTACTCTAACCGGAGAGCTTTCAGGCAGGAGCTTAAACTCTTACAGGGAAATGAGCAACCAAAACTTGATTTGAGGAAGAAAACCTCGTCACTGTATTAAAGAGAGCAGCTCTGCTGGTTTTGCTTTACTTTGGCTCCAGAGGGTGAGCTCCTCAGCTGGTCGGACTCGCTCTCCTTCCAGTGGCCTCAAGTGTTCGTTACCTGCTTACCCTGACTGCTTACCCTGTGTCTTCTGACAAGTCTGACCTTAGAAATCCTTTCCTTTAAAGATGTTTTCTGGAAACCTTGCCTTCAAAACATTGATTTTTGAAAGACAGAGGCAGTCGGAGAGGCTTTTTCCTCAAATAAATAGTTGTTAACTTCTCTAATCAGGGCTTTAGAAAAGTTAAACACAATTAGCCTGACTTTGTAAATCCTATTGTTTGGACCCACGTTTTCATTTTCTTCTCATCAAATGAATTGTTCTACTAATGTTTCCTTTTTTTTTCATCTCACCAATGCCATTCCGCTCTTGATTTCTGATATTTGTTTGGGACCACAAAGAGTGGGGGTGGCCTTGTGCTGGTAAAGGGGCTGCAGGAGAGCTGGAGAGGGGCTGTTCACAGAGGCACGGAGAGACAGGACGAGGGGCAATGGCTTTAAATTAGAGAGGGGCAGATTTAGATTGGACATAAGGAGGGATTTCTTCATGCTGATAGTGGTGAGGCCCTGGCCCAGGTTGCCCAGGGAAGCTGTGGCTGCCCCATCCCTGGAGGGGTTCCAGGCCAGGTTGGATGGGCCTTGGGCAGCCTGAGCCAGTGGGAGGTGTCCCTGCCCATGGCAGGGGGTGGAACTGGATGGGCTTTGAGTTCCCTTCCAACCCAAACTATCCCATGATTCTATGATTCTAATTTACACAGTCCTCTTAAAGTATCTGCAAAATTTGGGAGAAATCACAAGAATATTTGTTTATCAAGAGTTTTGAATCTAAAAATCTTAAAACCTTGTGGGTTATTTCAGACAAAAATCGGTGACTTAAAATGCCTTGGTATTCATCAGCACAAATTTTATTTTACAAGTTTATTTACGGAATTTTTCTTGCCTTTGTCCATTTATCTCAAAGGAGCATTATATTTAAATCTCCATTTAAGCCCACTCCATTTTCCCATTTTCCACCTATTCTTGTTCCATTCCACACATTCTCTACGAAAAAAAAGAAAACTTTTTGAAGATCCGCCCCAGAAACTGAGTGCAATCAAATTCTCTTCAGTACTTCATTAATTAATTCATATACCATTATATAATAGCTGTGAAACACTGACAGAGAGAGGACATTTCTGATTTCCCCACCTCTCCAAAGGGACACAGGCAGTTTCCAGGTCTGAGGGCTTTTCTCTTCCTGGCTTCTCTTAGTTCCTGTAGAGCATATTCAGGCTACAAAGAGCTAAACGCTTCCATCTGCGGGGTATATAATATATGATTCACGTGACGGGTCTCTGCCACCATTTCATGGCCCAGTGGGAGGACTCGGCGTAGGATCTCATGAAGACCCACAGCATCAGCTGGTTATCGGCGCATAGCTTTTATCCAAATATCTTTTTCAAGAACATTTGGAAACATCTTAAAATCTGATTGCACACGTTGCTTCGCCACCTGCGTTGGCTGTTCCATACATAAAGACAAATTTTTGTTACCTTCTTGACATGAGTTTAAAATACGTGTGTGAACACAGCTATGTGGGAACTTATTTGAAACCGGACCTTCTTCTGTTGTGCTGGAACAATCCCTGTGGCGTTAGGGTGAGCCGAGTGGAAGGCATGTTATTTAAGCTCTGGCAAGTCTCTGCTCTCCAATTGTTCACAAAGTCATGATACACATATGCTGAAAAAGTTGACATATTTGAAGCCTTTATGCAGCACAAATGTCATACTAGTATTAAAACAGATGGACTACGATTTAGGCCTGTGTTTTTTGTCCCATGCCAAATTGCCCTGTAGGATGAACACCAGAGAAATTATCTCTGAAAAAAACAGACTGATTATACTTTGTTTCACTAATAAGCTGTTGGTGAGTCCCTCCAAAAGACCCACATATGCAAATACTGGCCTTCATATATTTAGATTTTTCTGTATCACCCCAAGACTGTCCTAGCTGACTGCAGCTGTGTCCTTCCCGAGCTGTCAGACCCGCATATTAACTGATATTTCATCAATTTGGCCTGAGCTGCATTTGTAACCGAGCCCCAAGGGGAAAAGCTAATGCATTAAACACAGAACATTAGCCTCCTGGAAGTCGTATTTCCTTCAGAAGGAAAGAAGCCTTCCTCGGTTGAGCTGTACAAACCAGAAGCACCAAGATGGTGTGGAGAAACTCATATCACTCCTCGTGAATTTTTCATGAGCGTTTCTGCCCATGCATCTCTAACATCCAGCTGCACCTTCCTGACCTTTGCTTATCCACATCACCGTGGTGAAGACGAGAGAGGTGAAAATGATCTGGCCATCCACATTTTTGTGGGGGTATTTGGTACATAAAGAAAACAAAGATGCTTCTTTTCTGTTTAAAAGGAATTGAGGGTGCCAGGGAGGAGCTGGGGGTAGGAATCAGGGTGGATGGATGTTCGTTTGCTGGTCTCTAGCCCAGTGTCTACAGAATCATGCAGTGCCGGAGGTAGTTAGTTTGTAGCTGCGCAGATGGTCATGGATGATAAGATTTGCCTCAGGCAGGAGAGCTGTTCTTGCTTATTCTACTGAAATGCAGCCTCAGATATCTGTAGCTAAATTGCTTTGATTTTTTTTTTTTTATTGTAAACTCCTCAACTTGAAAGGGTAAAGCTCAATTTACGAACAAGACGTCAGAAGGCGAAGTATAAAATGCAAGCATCTCTTAACCTAGCTTAAATACAAATTTCAGAAACAATTTCATTTGAAATACATTTAACTTGCAAGCTTACCAATCACATAATTTCCCATACAGTTCAAATCAAGACTCAGCAGAACTTTCTCATTAATGCATCAAATAATGCAGATGTCCTTTTTTTGCCCCCTTTGAAGTGACATATGCTTCAATTTATTTTTAATCTTCTAAGTGATGTTGTAAGTAAAGCCTCCCTGTGTGACATATGAAGTTACTATTTTCTTCTTGCTATGTATCTGGAGAACTCAGGCAGTAGTGGATAAACCCAGATTGAATCAGGCTGTTTAACCTAAACGTCAAGGAATGAAAGCCAGCATTTAATAGTGAGGACATACACAAAGGCAAATGCAATGAATTTGCCCCTTGCACTAAGACACAGAATACACTAAATACTTAAAACCCCACATCTGCACTTTTCTTTTACCATTTTCACTGCCAGATGAAGCCTTTCAGTTGTTGCTGTGTGGAACAACAGTGTCATCCAGTGGTTAGTTGGCTAACCAGACACTTTTCTCCCCTCCAGATTTGCCAAAGAGCGCATCCCAAGCCTGCCTTGTAGATTGAGAGATGAGAGCTTGGAAACGAAGCTGGCGCAAATATCTTCCCTTCTGCATCACATATTTAAGCAATATTTCATTTAATATAATGGCTTTCTGCACTGTCAACACCAGGGGAACCTGTCGGCCTTCTGGGGACAAGGTGCAACGAGCAACTGTTTTGCTTCCACCTGATTCAAGCAAGGAGAGTTTGCAGCTCTTAGAAAGTTGCGGTCAAGACCATTTCAACACATTTCATAGGATCATAGAATGGTTTGAGTTGGAAGGGACCCTAAAAGGCATCTACTTCCAACTCCCTTTCATGGACAGGGACACCTCCCACTGGCCCAGGCTGCTCAAAGCCCCATCCAACCTGGACTTGAAAACCTCCAGGGATGGGGCAGCCACAGCGTCCCTGGGCTTTGACTCTGGAAAGCTCTTTCAGAAGATTGTCTGGAAGTCCAACTGGCTCAAGGAGGGCCAGTCGAGGAAGCCCTCACACAGCTAGAGATGCTTTGCTAACCTCCCTCAGCCTCCAGCATTAGGAGCCCAGAGACTTTGTGGACCAGAGGCAACACCCCATGTTCAGCATCCTGACACACATCCTCATGCCTTGGTATACACAGTTGATCGGTAAAACTTTGACCCTTATACATTCAAGGAGCCTTGTGGCTTAGATATATTTGTGCAGGGAAACAGCTTCTCTCGGCTGTTTTCATAGAATCATTAGGTTGGAAAAGACCTTAGAGATCATGAAGTCTAATTGTACCTGTCCACTACTAAATCACATCCCTAAGCATTTCATCTGCCCATCTTTTAAACACCTGCAGGGACGGGGACTCCACCTCCTCCCTGGACAGCCTCTGACAGTGCTTGAGAATCCTCTCGTTTAAGAATTTTTTCCTAGTGTCCAGTCTGAACCTGCCCTGGTGCAGCTTGAGGCCATTCCCTCTTGCCTATCACCTGTCACTTGGGCAGAGAGACCAACACCCACCTCTCCTTTCAGGCAGTTGTAGACAGTGATAAGGTCTCCTCTCAGTCTCTTCTTCTCCAGGCTGAAAATGTTTGACTCTGCCATCAGTCATTTCTCCTTCTTACTGGGAAAGAAAATGAATAATCCCCCCCGATGCATTTTTTCCAGGCCATCACGGTGCCAGATCTCCCCTCATCCCTCTCTTCTGAGCTGCCAGACCTCTACTTGACCGAAGAAGCCACTCCACCTCTTGGAGCTTCTTTGACCCTCTCTGTGCTGTTACCGGCTCTACAACATCCTTAGTGAGACAGAAAGGCACGACTGCAGAGAATATTCAAGATTAATGATGGCAATTTTGTCAAAGATGAAACTTACCTTCACTTTCAATAAAAGAAAGTCAAAATTAATAATACAGTTTTGTTTTGTTTAAATAACAAAAAGATCTTCACTAGTATTAAAATAAATTGGTTTGGCTTTATTGTTTTGGTGCATTTTCCTCTGACCTAAGGATTAAATATTAATGTTACTCTCTATATAACATATCTACAGTATTTAATATTTTATAGTGTGATTTGCTGTGGTCTAAATGAAATCCTTTAATATTACTGATCTGAAACTTCCTGTCATTTTCAAAATGAAATGCAATAAATGCTCTGATGTTCCCAAACTAAAGCACATCATTAAAAAAAAAGATCCAGTCTGTCATAAAAAATCAAAATTTCCATTTTAGTTTGGCATAAGATGGTTTAAAAAAACATTTCCAGAGGAAAAGAGTTCTATTTTCTCAAGGCTAGTTGCAAGAGTTTTCCAAATGGGAAATGATGCAGCTTCTCATGGGAATATAATGCTTTCCGTATATTTTTTTAAAGAAGTGCATATGACCACTTTCGAAAAGATATATTAATCTCACGATTTATGCTTTGTTTGCAGCCATAAGAAGCTGCCAGGGAAAAATAAGACCTAAAGGGAAGCCTGGGAGAGGCCATCCTTATGACTAAAGATTTTATTTTTCTTTTCTAGAGACATCATCTTTTTTCAAGGCTTAATTTTCCTCTCCCTTGAATGGAACCTTTAAAAGAAATTCAAGGCTTTCAGGTCCCAAGATGGTATCCCTCCTTTTGTCCCGGCAGCCTCTCTCTTTTACTGCAGGAGAGCGCTGGAGATAAGGAATTTTATAAAAGAACATAAGCGATTTAAGCGCAATTAGACACGTGCTCTTAAATAGGCAAAGTGCATTTAAAAGTCTCCCTAGACAGGTTATGACCATTTATACCCTCATTTATACAGCCTGCCAGGACTACTTCTTTAAATTAGCTTGAAGCAGCCCAGATAAACCCAGAAGGAAGTCAGTTGTCTTTTCTTTTGGCATATTCATGGCCGTCGCTTCTGCTTTCAAGGCTAACAACAAACAAGATGAAGGTAGAGGTAAGAAGGACAACGACTAAACCATCTTTTTCCTTAAGAGCTCACAGTGCAAGCAGCAAAATGTCAAGACGAATTGGATGAAATAGTAGAGTAACTCCAAGAGGAACAATACATCTTCTGAAAAGGAAGGCTGCCAGATAGCCTGAAAATGTTCCTTAGCTAGATTATCCCTTCCCAGGCAAAGCATATGAAATCATCACGCTAAGCAATCACAGATAAAATGATGGGGTAATTACGAAGGTTTGAGTCATAATACTTGAACTTGGCAAAAAAAAAAAAGCGAGATAAAGACTTTCCGTTCATTAGTGTTATTAGGTTTCAGTTAATGCTGCAAAATCTATGATATTTTAAGGAGTTTGGAGGCATAACCCAGCTTGAGGAGTAATTCCTGCAGAAGAATACAATGAAAGAAGAAGAAATCGTGTGCGATAGGATCTCTGCCAGTCTAATTGGAACTGGGTGCTGAAGGGGGCGGGAGGAGACCAGAGGAGGCGTTATAACACACCTCAAAAGGTAAGAAATCTTCAGGGAATATGTGTTGAGAATCCAGAGGAAGAAGGCAGGTTTTATATGAAGGTGACCTTTGGAAATGTGTAAGCGGAATATGATAACTGACCCCTGCCTCCAGCAGGAGGAGAAAGCTGTGTGTTCTGGGGGTGGCGCGGGGTCACAGCTACAGACCCAAGTGCTGCCCATATGTCTTTGCATTCTGATTTTAATGAAACTTTACAACACTGATGCCTTGTTTTTAACCCATGGTTTTGTTTGCTTTTGTTCTTTTCATTGTTGTTACTGGATTTTGGTAGGAATGGTTGGGCTCGATGATCCTAGAGGTCCTTCCCAAACTAGTGATGCTGTGATTCTGTGAGTTGGAGGGGACTTTTGTTTCCTTATATTTTCTGGCAGAGCATGCACAGGTGTGTATAGCTGCCGCTGTCACACCGCAAAGAACAGCTACACACACATTTTCCAGTTTGTCATGAAATGAGTTCTCCAGTCTCCTCTCCGAGGAGGAAGAAGTAGAAGGGTGAGGGTGACTCCATGCAGTTAAGTCTTTAGCTGCCTGAAGAGCAGCACACAGAAATTTCACATTATGAGACAGGGAGAGAAAAACTAAGTTCATTCACAGAGATCGAGAGGCTGGAACAGTCAAAAAGCAACCTCAGCTGCAAGAAGTCTTAGAAGATATTGGCAGTATATGGATAATAGAGATGTGGGCACATGCCGGGTTAAACTCAACGTCTGAGGCAATACAATGAATTTAACGTCCCGTTCCTGAAGCCAAGTTCCTCCACACATGACTCTGCAGTTGTTGGAAGCCAATCCTTCACAACCAAACCACCGCCCAGGCTGCAGGAGCGGGCAGTGGAGAGCCCTTAATTTGTTTGGGCTTGCAAAACCCAAGGAGACACCTCCAGTGACACTGAGGAGGAGCGGTCATATCCTGTTCCTGATCTCTCAACACTACTCGGGACAGGTCAATAAGATTATGCTTTAGAGAACTGCAGAGAGGCAGCAGCGATAGCACTCCCGTTCCTGCTGCAGCGGGTGAAACACTCCAGACCCTCACAATTGCTGCTGTAATTCCATTGAGAGTTTCTGGTGACATTAGCCAACCCTCAAGTCTTTCTCTTGATGGAATTAGAGATCTGCTATGGTTTGTGGGATAGACATCGATGCTGATGTCATTAGCATCAGTGCTCCTTCTCCCTGAAAAGGGCAAAACATTGCAAAGCAGCTTCTAAAAGGAAGAACAATTTGAAATAATGGTTTAATGGGAAGAGCTCACGTAGCACAGCTCAGCCGTAGCTTTCAAGATACCAGTAGCTGAAAGATATAACCGTATACAGAGGAATTGAATGTGCTGTTTACATTATTTCTATAACATGGTACCTCTTAGTTTTCCTCTTTGCTTTTCATCAGGTTTGCACCAATATCAACTAAAATAGCATCACTGAAGGCAGTGGGACCACGTTGCACAAACCCATCTGATGTGAAGTCAGGGTCAAGCTTTAAAGATAAATATATTGCTAATTCTAGGAGAGCTACCGGACAATGGTGGAAATCTTCATTTCCTAGGGGGCAGTTTTGTGCCCGTACCTCCGTTCCCACAGGGCTCCACCTTCCATACAAGTTGCCTAACTGGTTTCTGCACTTTGTCATCTTAAGTGGCCTAAAAATATGCTGACAATAAAAGCTTTTTTTTTTGACAGTTGTGTAGAGGCCTCTAGTGGGGAGATAAACAGAGGGCTGAGGTTATTCATCCTCCTTCCTCCCCCACCCACCCGAGCTGGCAGAGCCAAAAATGTGTCCACTGCAGAAGCTTTCTCTTGTTTTTGAAAGTTAATCTCCTCCAGAACTGGATTACCACCAGCTAATCTCTTTAACCGCAGGCACATAATGTTGGAAATGGATAACTTGCTTAGAAACCTGCTCAGAGCACACGCATTTAGGACACATACACGGCCTTTTGGCTGCTCGGCATCACGCCTGTTAGAGCAAACAGTGCCGTCCGCTGTGTGCTGCCTCCTGCCTCGCCTAACAGCCGTGTTGTACCCTCTCCATATACATGACAGAAGGGTTTTTAACGAGCTGTTTTGCACTACCCTCCACATTATGCTGGAGCTCTGCTATTCCACCTCCTGCCTTCTCGGAATGTGTTTTATATGTCAGTTGGAGAGCTGTAGTAAAGATTTTAAATGACTGGTTTCTGCTCATTACACAAGGCTGCTGCCCTATTAAACAGATAGATGTGCTTCTCCTCGTGCTGGAGTCTTCCGTGGCAGTTTGTGTGCTGTGCCCCACTACGCTGCTTCTTATTTACATTTCAAAACACCTGTCTAGAGCCGTGCATGCTGCACAAAAGTTAAAATTACAGCTGAACATCGGAAATATGCTAAATATTTCTGCCTCGTTGATGCTGCACTGGAACGTGGGAGAGGGAAGAGGGAAGAAAAAGCATTATTATTTCATTAAGAAAGCTGGGGAGGGGCTGTTCACAAAGGCTGTGAAGGGCACGATACAACGAAGGGCAATGGGGATAAACTGGAGAGGGGCAGATTTAGACTGGACATAAGGAGGAATTTCTTCACCATGGATGGTGAGGCCCTGGCCCAGGTTGCCCAGGGAAGCTGTGGCTGCCCCATCCCTGGAGGGGTTCCAGGCCAGGTTGGATGGACCTTGGGCAGCCTGAGCCAGTGGGAGGTGTCCCTGCCCATGGCAGGGGATGGAACTGGATGGGCTTTAAGGTCCCTTCCAACACAAACTATTCTATGATTCTACGATACATTCAGAAAGTATACGAAGAATCAGAGCTTTTTTGATTAGCAGTGTGAAGCACAAAGGTGAGTTACGGTACAGTAAAACTCCATCTTGGTTGATGAGTTACCATTGAGCAGGGCAGCAGCGATGTTAGTTTTACTCTGGACATCACTGGTATTTGTTCCACAATCAGTAGCAGGGATATTGATTAATATAGATTGCAGTACTGGCTGTGGTCTATCACGCAACTGGAAGGCAGCTTCTCAATGTATAATTACTTATAGAGATAATCATCCTGTGCTGATTTATCAGATATAAAGTAACATTATTAATATTCTGTAATGGCTCAGAGGAAAAGGTGATGAGGATACAGCATATTCTGAGTTTCACATTAAAGATGAAACCTGTGCTATACTGTGATTCAGGGTGTGAATTCAGAGGCAGACAAATGCAGTCCTAACCACCTCATAACCTGGGTGTTGATACCTGGATGTAAGATGTCCAGAGAAGAGCAACGAAGCTGGGGAAGGGGCTGGAGAACAAGTCTAATGAGGAGCAGCTGAGGGACCTGGGGTTGTTTAGCCTGGAGGAGACCTCATCATTGTTCACAACTGCCTGAAAGGAGGTTGTAGAGAGGTGGGTGTTGGTCTTTTCTCCCAAGTGACAGGTGATAGGAGGGAATGGCCTCAAGCTGCACCAGGGCGGGTTCAGATTGGACATTAGGAAAAGCTTCTTCACTGAAAGGGTTCTCAGGCCCTGTCAGAGGCTGCCCAGGGAGGAGGTGGAGTCCCCATCCCTGGAGGGGTTTAAAAGATGGGTAGATGAAGTGCCTAGGGATATGATTTAGTAGTGGACAAGTATGGTTGCACTTGATGATCTCAAAGGTCTCTTCCAATCTTATGATTCTGTGATTCTATGTAAGGGGCATTTTACTCTTCTGGCGTAGGTAAACCTCAAATATAGAGATTTTTCTTATAAAGTGGTCATTGCATCTGCCTGCAGGCTCCCTGCAGTGCCAGTTTCTATTCAGACATGTATTTTCATAGAATCATAGAATCATAGAATCATAGAATAGTTTGGGTTGGAAGGGACATTAGAGATTGTCCCTTGGGCAGGGACACCTCCCACTGGATCAGGCTGCCCAAGGCCCCTCCCCAGCTTTCTTGCAGCCCCTTTCAGGTACTGGAAGGTCATTATAAGGTCTCCTCAGAGCCTTCTCTCCTCCAGGCTGAAAAATCCCAACTCTCAGCCTGTCCTCGTATGGAAAGTGCTCCAGCCCTTGGATCATCTTTGTGGCCTCATCTGGACCCGTTCCAACAGCTCCCTCTTATGCTGGGGTTTCCAGAACTGGACACAGGACTCCAGGTGGGGTCTCACAGGAGTGAAGTGGAGAGGCAGACTCCCCTCCCTCCCTGCTGGCCACGCTGCTCTGGATGCAGCCCAGGACACGGTTGGTTTCTGGGCTGGGAGCTCGCATTGTCAGCTCATGTCGAGCTTCTCATCAACCAGCACCCCAAGTCCTTGCAGGCATTGTGCTTTACTCTTTGGGCAGGGGTCATGTTCTCCTGCACTCCAGCACACTCACATACCCGGCTCACACAAGCACACACGAGTACCTCTCTAAGGAGATTACAGTAACAGCAGTTATAATTTTACTTAAGCCTCTATGACGTTTTTTAATTAAAAAGGCTTTAGTGCTTTTCTAGCATGACATTTGATTGCACTCTAGATAATGCGCCCTTGCCCACTCTGGCAGCGGCAAAACATTTAGAAAATATATGAAATATTTTTATAAGGAATTTTGCCTGATCTCTCTGCAGTGAAAGACACAATGATTTCAATCCATGTGCATTCTTTTGAGTAAAACAACAACATATGCCAGAGCAAGATAGCTGCAGAAAACCTCCCTGGCCAAACTACTGTCCATTCTAAACTGTGTTTACATTCTTACTACCTAGATTGACATTTCTGTTTCACATAAGAATTCAGTTGAATTCGTTGTGCCGTTTTGAAGTACTGGCTGAAATGAAACCTGCTACCAGCTGCTTCTGGCCTGTCTGGAAAAATCGGGTCTGATGCCCCTGTCATCCACAACATTTGGCAGGGGATGGAGCTGGGTGGCTTTTTACGTCCTCTCCAACCCAAACTATTCTATGAGCCTATGAATTTATTTGTCCTACTCCTGATTTTCATCTCAAGCAGAATCATATATCTTGTGGTGATGCCCCATCCCTGGAGGTGTTCAAAGCCACGTTGGATGGGTCTTTGAGCAGCCTGGTCCAGTGGGGGTGTCCCTGCCCATGGCAGGGGGTTGGAATTACATGATCTTAATGTCCCTTCCAACTCAAAATATTCTATGCTTCTACAATCCTCAGTCCTGAGAAACTGTCAGAATTACGCTTCAGTATTATTTTTATCACTGCTAATATTAATATTCATTTGATTTATTTCCATATATTCCTTTATCCACTTTGGTCAGCAGTAATCACACTTTGCTTAACTGTGATATCTTGTTGATCGCTGATGCTGAACTGCAATACTATGCTTTTTCCTCGATTTAGCAAATCTGAGAGCAGGAATGATTTTTCCAAGGACTTCACACACTTTGATGCATTTACAAGATCAAAGAACAAAACTATGTCACCGCTGAAGTCAGCTGGACATAGCCACCAACAAGAAGAGCTCTCAGATATTTCTTAAAATCTTAGAAATATAGACTGGTTTGAGTCGGAAGGGACCTTAAAGATCATCAAATCATTCCACACACCCCGTGCCATGGGCAGGGACACCTCCCACTGGCTCAGGCTGCCCAAGGCCCATCCAACCTGGCCTGGAACCCCTCCAGGGATGGGGCAGCCACAGCTTCCCTGGGCAACCTGGGCCAGGGCCTCACCACCATCAGCATAAAGAATTTCCTCCAAATATCTAATCTAAACCTTCCTCCTCCCAATTTAAAGCCATTCCCTTTCGTCCTGTCACTCCAGGTCTTTGGAAAAAGTCCCTCTCCAGCTTTCCTGCAGCCCCTTCAGGCACTGGAAGGTTGCCTTAAAGTCTCCTTGGAGCCTTCTCTTCTCCAGGCTGAACAACCCCAACCCTCTCAGCCTGTCCTTGTATAGGAGGTGCTCCAGCCCTTGGATCATGCTTGCAACCTCCTCTGGACCTGTTCCAACAACTCCATCTCCTTCTTATGTTGAGGATTCCAGAACTGGACACAGGACCCCAGGTGGGGTCTCACCAGAGGGGCAGAACCCCCTCCCTCGCCCTGGTGCCCACGCTGCTCTGGATGCAGCCCAGGATGCGATTGGCCTTTTTCTAATATTATAGATCTCTTAGAGAACTATTTGTGGATTGATAGTCATTTTTTTTTCTAATTCAGTGAAGCTTCTGACATTTCAAACTGTTTATACAGGCATTGAAGCTATATATATATATTTTAATTAACTCTGAGAAAAAAAAAAGTCTGGGAAAATAAAATTTGCCCCTTTTGAACAAATTAAAACCTTTTTTTTTCAGTTTCTAGCAAAAAAGTGTGTGTTTTTTCTGCTGAAAAATATTAAGAAAGTTTTATTTTTCTTTTCTGCCTTCAAACCTAAGCTTCCATGGAGCAGCCCTGCGAAAAGCTTCTGTTGTGGGAAATGAGTCATTTCATGATGGATTTGTCCATGGCTTCATCAGGATAGGATGCAAAAGCTTCCCAAATGGATTTGTCTTGATAGCATCCATTACCTGAATACATCTCACCCTTCTCCAAAGGCTGATGAAAAGGCACAAATATTCGCATTAAAAACCTTCTTCTCATTTGTTAAATCCCAATTTGAAACGCCAACCCTCAGGTTTTTCAGCCAATGTTGTTTTACGGTGCCTTATTTGTCATAGTGTGCTTTATTTGCTCCAAGCGTGATTCCCGTTTACTCCAGTCGTCACTCTGAAATCTCAGCGTTGCTGCAGACCAGACACCAGATGTGCCCTGGTAGGCTCTACAAGGAGGAACACGCATACTTAGTTGTCACCTGTGGAAAAAAGCCGGTGATTTATGGCAGTTGTTCAGGGATGCAGGGTGACCTGACCCTGCGAGAGCCCTGCGGCTCAGCCAGACCCACCTGCCCGGACTGAGCATGGAGGTGACCGGCGGGGGAAAAGCCGTGTGTTGCAGGAAGGAGATCCCTGGGGACCAGGTCTTGGCTGGGCAGACTGCTCTGAATTTGATATCTACTTGATTTGATATCTACCTTCTGCAGCCCCGGAGCCGAGCGGGAGCCCTGGGCACCACGACAGGGAGCGGCTCAGCTGGGAGAGACCCTGGGGACCGTGAGCACCAACCAGGCTGGGAGCCAATGGGCTTTCATAGAGAATCATGGGATGGTTTGGGTTGGAAGGGACATCAAAGATCATCCAGTTCCACCCCCCCTGCCATGGGCAGGGACACCTCCCACTGGATAAGGGGCTCCAAGCCCCATCCAACCTGGCCTTGAACACCTCCAGGGATGGGGCAGCCACAGCTTCCCTGGGCAACCTGGGCCAGGGCCTCACCCCCGCCTCATCTTGAAGAATTTCTTCCTCGTGTCTAATCTAAATCTTCTTCTCTTCAACTTAAAGCCATTCCCCCTTGTCCTGTCTCTCCATGCCTTCATAAAATTCCCTCCCCAGTTTTCCTGTAGCCCCTTCAGGTACTGGAAGGTCGCTATAAGGTCTCCTCAGAGCCTTCTCATCTCCAGGCTGAACAACCCCAACTCTCTCAGCCTGTCCTCAGATGGAAGGTGCTCCAGCCCTCCGGTCATCTTTGCAGCCTCCTCTGGACCCATTCCAACAGCTCCATAGCACTCATATATTGAGGATTCCAGAACCAGACACAGGACTCCAGGTGGGGTCTCACAGAAGTGGAGTAGAAGAGCAGAACCCTCTCCCTCCCTGCTGGCCACGCTGGTCTGGATGCAGCCTGCGTCACCGTTGGTTTCTGGGCTGTGGGCGCACATTGTCGGCTCATGTCGAGCTTCTCATCAAACAGCACCCCAAGTCCTTCTCCGCAGGGCTGCTCTCAAGCACTTATCACAACTTAAACCGTTTAGAAGAGACATGGGCTTACACAGTATGTGTTATTTCTGAGGCACTGCAACCAATTTTTTAACAGTATGTTTTTCCCCTCCTTTAAAATAAAAAATCAAGACAACCTTAACTCCGGAGCTAACATGCTACCTCCACAACGGAACTCTGTAATATTTTTAACACCAGTAATTCCTATGACTCCTACCATTATTTGTGGCCTGAAAAATATCAGGAGAGGGAGGGGGAGGAATTCCTACTGATTTAATAGAGGTTTTTAGAACTGGCCTATTATGGAATACAGTCCCCTTTTTCTTAATGGCCCAATTTGGTTCAAAGAATGCTTCAAGGCATTCAAAAATGTTTTAAAAGCAGCAGGTTCTCAACTACATATGTCAAGTTGCAGTCAAGAGTGAAATTTTAAAGCTCATTGAAAAATAAGATTGTATTATGGAAAAAATGTGACACGCCCTTGATTATTGCAGCCTGAACGAACCCATTGCAATAAAGCAAACTGATAAAAATCGGGAGACACAAAAGACGGGTTTGTAATAGGAAGCAGGATCAATGCCTTGCATGCCTCGCTGAGGAGCTCTTGGGCATCCTGACTTTTTAATCAGGATACTTGGCTTGTAGCCTCAGCAGTTCTGCATGGCAAACCAGCCCGGGATGCACCTGAACAAGAAATGGCACCATTAAATAAAGGCAATTATTTTATGGTGGTTATAACAATCAAAGCGCCGGGTGCATGCTACATATAATCTTCTTACACTCCTTTGAGTATACAGCATGTTCAGCTTCTCTGTGAGGGGAAGGTGTTTTAACATATTCGTTTCAGAGACATAGAGCAAATGGGGCGTAGGGGAAATAGGACTACAGTATTATTTAGGTACTTCACTTCAGCAGTTGTTCTGAGTATCAGTTTCCTAATCACCCCTGAGGATGCAGGTCTGGGTGATTTGATTACAGCCACACAAGACAGCAGTGACAGAAGAGGCAAATCTTGTTTCAGCAGTGTTGTTAGAATCATAGAATGGTTTGGGTTGGAAGGGACCTCAAAGCCCAATCCAGTCCCTCCCCTGCCCTGGGCAGGGACACCTCCCACTGGCTCAGGCTGCCCAAGGCCCATCCAACCTGGCCTGGAACCCCTCCAGGGATGGGGCAGCCACAGCTTCCCTGGGCAGCCTGGGCCAGGGCCTCACCACCCTCAGCGTGAAGAAATTCTTCTTAATGTCTAATCTAAATGTGCCCCTCTCCAGTTTATAGCCATCACAGCATTGTGTTTAAATTTTGTGCAACTGAGGGACATATTAGTGACTTTAATTCATGTTCCCCTTTCCTCTTTCTCTTGGACTGATGGTATAAAGCGACATCTTTATGCCCTTCAGCAGCTTAGTTAGTTTAGTCGGGGTTCTCTCTAAAAGGAATGGAAAAATAGAAAAAAACCCTCCTACTACATGTATCAAAATGGCTTTAAACTACCTCTTGAGTTTTTACAGTTCAGTACAACCTTCTGAGCCAACTCCCTCCGTTCTTTCAGCTCTCTCTATGCTTTATGTGTTCATACCACTCTAAAGCTTATCCCCCTCTGAAACCCCAGGCTGCCTTACTCGGCGCTCTCGCTCCCTCTCGTGGCTCTCTATTACCTCCACTCCCACTTTAAAGTAGGCTTTGCACGACAGCTGCAAACAAATATTTTCAGAAGATATAGAGTTAATCTAACGTGCTGCAGACTTCCCTGTACGAGTGTGCCGGATACACTGGATTAACGGAGGGAGTAAAAGAAAAGTAACTTGAAAGGAAAGGCACTGGCATCCCAACGGATTTAGGCACGCAAACCGAGTGAGGTGGATGGGTCAGAGTCTGCCAACAGATCCTCAGCGCTTCCCCTTCGATGGAATTTATGGCACGGTGCATTTTGGAACCAGGCTTCTCTCATCTCCCATGCCAGATTCCCTCCCTGTGCGGGGAAATCTGGGCAAGCGGCAGGAAAGCCTGCGAGGTTCCCTCAACGAGGCTTCCAGCAGACTGTCTTGTGAGAGAAAGCCCCCGCGCCTGTAGATCTCTGAGGGAACCTGCCAAAAACCAGTCAGCTCCCTCCCCAGCAGCCTGCCTCCCGCAGCCCCGCTCCCTGCACCTCCCCTTGGGCCTCCGAGGATTTCACAGTGCAGGACCCTGCCTGGGGCAAAATCGAGCCCCTATATTCACAATAAAATCCTTTTTTTCCAGAGGTCAAGAAAAAGAGGGTCTTAATGCCAAGAGGCAGCGCTCCTTTCTGCACAAGGCTCTGCACAGGTCAGCAGGGACATCAACAGGTCGTGCTCACAGCCCGACAGCTGGTGGTGGAGAAAGCATGCGATCCGAGACATTCGCTTCTGTTGGGATAGGCAGCAGCCTCTACAAAAGAAGAAGTTCGACAAAAGAAGTAAGAGATATTTGTCTGAAAGAAGCATCTTTCCTTCTGTGCCCTTTTATGCCATAGAACAGGTTATGAGGGCAGGGAGATCTTTTGAAATGCCTTTAAGTATTTCCCACACTACTCTGTTGCTTCAAATCTTTGACTCTTCTTATTGAAGCAATTGAAACTCAGCATATCTTGGGGCTATAGACCTCTCCCACTGCCTGAAACAGGGCAAGATGCTTTCTCGGTGCTGACCGACACTCCGGACCCAGTAGCCTGAGCCACAGCTCCCGTTAAAGACCGGGGCTTAGTGCCCAGGGCTCTCCACATCTCGATATTAGATTCCAAATCCACCATGTGTATCCTGTTAATTCCACACTGAGAAAGAATATCAGAGCTCAGAGTGATAATCCGTAATGGACCCAACCCAAAATCCCCAGCCAAAGCAGCCGTGACCGCTGAAGGAGCTCAGACTCAGACTCCTGTGCTTTCCGCCAGCCCCACGGGCTCTGCGTGCAACACGAATGCAACCCCAATCCGAGGAGACAAAAGCGAACTCCAGGCTTGTTGATGCCCCAGCTGGGCTTGATTTACAGAAACTGGATTCGGGGCTTTTCCTTTCACAGCCATCCACACCACTGGCATAGCTGGAAGCAAAGGACATGGTTTGTTTTTCTCCAGCAGTGTATTGGTAACATTCCTGACTATTTTCACCCCCGTATTGTACGCCAAGGTAACACAAGGTTTCGTATTGGCTAAAAAGCTGGTTTTCTGTAGGATGGGAACTAGAACAAAGAGCTTGATTACAGAAATCTTTCAACTCCTCCTTCCCACTGGTCATCCGTTCGCCCCCTCTTATGTCAATACCTCAAATTATTGTGCTATTTTCTGCTCTTTATCCTGGCAATGGGAAATGCTAAAATCACTCACCACTACAATTTTTTTCCTGTGGGATGTGAATCAACACCATCTACAATACATCCCCGTCTCTCTCAGCCAGTACAGCTGCTGAGGAAGAGAACAAAACACAAACAAACCCTCAAACAGAGAGGTGAAACAATGGTGAGAACAAGCCTCCTGCAATGCTTTGAAGCCTGCTGTGGTTTAATTGATACAGACACCTCTGAGAGCAGGCGTTCTCATTGCTTCAGCGTTTATAGTCCTGGGGGGAGGAAGGGAGAGGTACATAAATGAGAGAAGCTGAGCTTCAGAAGCCTCTTGAGCAGGCTGCTAGATTTGGGTTAAGAGTTTTAATCATGTCCAAACTGTTCCTCCCATCCCAACACTGTTGTTTTCAAAAAACTGATCAACAGGTTATTTTTTTTGCTATCTGTTAAAGATGAAGCCAGAAGTCTGAATGAGGTACCTGCATTTACATGCAGAGCGTGGGCTTCGGTTGAGGACCTTGTTCCAGCAAACATGCACAGATGAAAAGACTCCAAAAGTACCAAAGTGGACAGACTGAGCAGAAGACCCATCTGAAATCCTTCTCCCTATCAGCTGCATGACTCACAACTGCCCAGGAGAGCAACCTCACCTCGGGGGTACCTCCCGACGAAAAGACCGCCCAGGGCTTAGCGCCAGTCTTGGGAGCACAGAGACAGCAACGCTCTTCCTTTGTACAACAGATTGACAAAATACGTGCCAGGGAGGCGTAACCAGAGTCGGATCCTTACTCTGCCTTCAGAAATTCAATCCCTCGTCTCTTTTCTCAGGTAAAAGTCAGGATAAAATTGTTTGGGGAATAAGAGCTCTCTTGCTCTTGTTGCCCTGTAGGAAAACATTAGAAAACATCACATTTCTCTTCCCTGTTTCCAGCAGGCACTGGGAAAAAGTAATTCTGTTGTATATCTAAAATGTACAGAGACAGATTTAATTCCCTACTCCTTATCCCAACACGGATGTGCACACAGCGCACACACACGCTCACACAAGCACATGCAGAATTCAGGGTGGTGATCACCCAGTCCAGCATCCTGGAGTCCTTGCAATCTTGCACCAGTGGGAATCTGTAGATGTAACCGGGTTTTGAAACAGAAAGGTCTCTACCCTTTGGTTTTCCTTCATTTTCTCTATTGCTGATTTTGTATGGAATATTTACAGTGCTTTTTGTGGCACAACCTTCCAGGAGGGAAATGTGTATTCCTCTGAGCCTGCCTTTTGTTTGCCCCATTTCACCAGGGCCGGTTCAGACTGGAAAACCTTTTCACCAGAAGGGCTCTCAGGCCCTGGCAGAGGCTGCCCAGGGAGGAGGTGGAGTCCTCACCCTGGAGGGGTTTAAAGGACAGGCAGATGAGGTGCTTGGGGATATGATTTAGTAGTGGGCAGGTATGGTTGGGCTGGATGATCTCAAAGGTCTTTTCCAACCTAAGGATTCTAGGATTGTCTGATTTTTCCTGTCTCGTTCTCTACGACAGCATGGGCTGAGCTCTGATTCCCCTCTGACTCAGCTCTCCTCTCTGCCTGGTGGGCTTCAAACACAGAGCAGCTCCTGGGTTATTTTGTTTGTTTTGGAAGATTTCCTGCTTCCCTTTGCCCTCTTCGAGGCACTTTCTGTATCTTCCTACAATTTTGTTTGACCGGGTTTCTAGGGCAAGGGCAGCACCTCAGGGCTGTGATCGGGGTGGGCATCGGGACTGGTCCGGACCAGGAATTTGCGTGTATGAGGGACTGCAGATCATTCTGCTCCCCTTTCTCCAGGACAGTTCTGCAGCTGCTCTTTTGTTTTACTCCCACTACAACTGCCCGAAAAACTTCTTTGGAAAAGAAATTAAGGGTAGCAACGCCAGTCCTCGTTCATTCTGAATATGGTGAAATCATCCTGGAAATTCACCCTATAGGTGCAGTCTCTCTGGAGACTTAGGTGAGCAACAAGATTTGTTCCAACAGATTCAGATTCATAGGAAAACCTTTGTGAAATGCTGAGCAATTTCTCCCTATGATCAAACACTTGGAGAAAGTGAGTGTATTTTTGGTGATCACTGGCGATGCTACATATAGGTGCTACCTTTGAATTGCAGCTGCAGGTATGTAAGTTTTCATATCCTACCCAGAGCCCACATTCAGATCATTTCCTAGCTATCTGTTCAGAGAAAATCCCACACGGAAAAAGGAGAGGCTTTTTATGGTACCTGGAGAGCCATTTGTTGCACAGATGACGCATCCTGTAAGGGAGGCAGCTGTGATTGCAAAGTAGATGAACCCTGAGGTGTTACAAGAGCCACGCGGGAGCGCTGCCGGTAGTGGAGAAGCTGCTATGGAGAAGCAGAGCCAGACCCAGCTAAATCTTCTGATCCCAAACTCAGCAGCAGTTCAGAAGCTGGGAAGTGCTAAATAAAACATAACTGTAAGTGCTTTCCCGTCACTAAAATCACCGGTATTCCATTTACCAAACAAATCTCATGTGGAAAATGGAAAAGTGGAGCAAATCCTGTGTAATTTGGCCAATACGCATATGTACTGCACAAAAATACTACCGGAAAACTATGAATGCATTGCTAAGGAACGTCTATAGAGCTCATTTGAGAGCAGACAACCCCAGGTAATCAGCTCCAGTAAAATATTGTTGTCAAGTGAGAGAGCTCAAATGAAAATGCTAGCACAGAGACGTTTTCGTCAACCTGACACAGAAGCATCGCATTTCAGTTTGGAGTGAAAATGAAAACTGGTCTTAAGACATCCGAGGATTTCTTTTTTGGAGGGACAAGATAGGTATCAGAGGTGTGTGATGCTCATGTTTCTGGCAGTGTGGACTGCGGGAGGGCAAGAGAAGCTTCTGTGAGCTGCAGTCGTGGACCAGAGCATTCACACTGAAAGCTGACGGGCAGGGAACAAGGAGTACGTGCAGCTGGACACAGACCAAACTTCAGATGCAGCAGGAGCAGCACAGTATCTTCTGCATGTCAATACTCCAAAATCTGCATTGCTAGTTACCTCTCCAACCTCACGGAAGCACGACCAATGTTTGAGTTGGAAGGGACCTTAAAGATCATCTAGATAGCACTAGAGTCAAGAAGACTTCATTGGAAATGGTCCTCTGCAGGAGTATTCCTATCACCAACAAAAGCCTCAGAGATGCTGACCCACATTTATAGTTGTGGCAGGTGGTCTAGATCCTCTGCAGAAGCTGTATTGCCCGCCCTCTCAAGAACAGTTGCTCCTGCTTGATTACAGCATCTTTCGCATGAGAAAACTCAGAGCCCAAGCAAATGCGCAAATGCGCTGATCTTTCACCGCTGCAGCTGGGCGTGGGGAGAGGGAGGGCAGCAGAAAAAGGAAATTCACAGAATCCTAGAATCCCTAGGTTGGGAAAGACCGTTGAGATCATCAACTCCACCTGTACCTGTCCACTACTAAATCATATCCCTCAGCACTTCATCTACCCACCTTTTGAACCCCTCCAGGGACGGGGACTCCACTCTCTCCCTGGGCAGCCTCTGCCAGTGCCTGAGAACCCTTTCAGTGAAGAAGCTTTTCCTGATGTCCAATCTGAACCTGCCCTGGTGCAGCTTGAGGCCATTCCCTCTCATCCTGTCCCCTGTCACTTGGGAGAAGAGACCAACACCCACCTCTCCACAACCTCCTTTCAGGCAGTTGTAGACAGTGATAAGGTCTCCCCACAGCCTTCTCCTCTCCAGGGTAAACAACCCCAGATCCCTCAGCCGCTCTAAGGGAAATTATCCCAGCGGAGCTCTTTCAGTACCTTCCCCACGCTTAAAACGGGGCTTTATTTGGCTGCATCTTTTCAAAAGCAACGACTTTGTGGACAGAAGAATATTTTTTGTCATATTTCCCCTGGTTTGGACTCCATGACCTGCACTGTCCCTGTGGCTGATGGTCGGGACTGACCAGCTGGTAACACAGAATGCATTTTCACACTAATGGCAGCAGATTCTAGCTTTTGTTTCACATTACAATGACTGCATATTTGCATAAACCCTACATCTGTTTAGTTAAATTAAGCCAGAGGGTGATGATCTTTGTCTTTACAAAAGAAGTGATTGGATTTTATTGAACATAGCTTTTGGTTTAGAAGATCAAAGTCAGTGCAGCCCCCTGCAGCAACAATTCAGACTTACGTGTTTCTTCAAATATTCAAATTAAGAAAATAAGGGACCTGGGCCTGAAATAGCTAATGAATTTTAATGGACAACTGGAATTATTCATCTCTTAAAAGAAAAAGAAAAGGAAAAAGACAAAGAGAAAGAAAAAGAAAACAGAAAAAGAGAATAGAAATAGAAGTGATTGAAAAAATCAAAATAACAAAAAAAACAGAAAAAAACAGAAAAATAGAAATAGAAATAGAAATAGAAATAGAAATAGAAATAGAAATAGAAATAGAAATAGAAATTAAAAACTCTTTGGGGCCTCAGCTTATTCCTGGGCTTGAAGAGAGAGATTTTTCTTTCTATCCAAGTCCCACGGAGTGTCCTGACTCTCCTGCCTCTGAAGCCATCAGGAACCGGTGGAGGCAGCACGCACGTTCTTAGGCCAGTTTCTAGAAGCTGGTAATGTCACGAGGAAAAGACATCAAATCTGCAACAGTGAAGGAAACCTGGTGAGGAATCGGCCTCTCCGCACGCCACGTGTTAGTTGCAGGTGTTCAGCTCAGTGAATTCCTCCTTGTTAAACCATCACTTTCTATATAAACTCGCTTGTTGTATCTACAGAAAATAATACTGAAGTGTCCCTGCCCGGGGCAGGGGGGGGAACTGAATGATCTTTAGGGTCTCTTCCAACCCAAACCATTCCAAGATTCTAAAAAGCACTACTATAAAACTAACCGTAATAGAGACAGCAATTTCATGGCATCTGAAAGAGACCGTGTGTCATCTCTCCGCATCTGACTTTGGGGAATTAGTCTGTGTCTTGCAAACTTTTCTAGTTTGGAGGGGGCTGGCTGAGGAGCAGCTCTATGTTTCACTGCTGGAGTTTGGTACTGACTTGCAAGAGGTGTCCTCACCTCCCCGCTGAGCACAGCACTTACTGCTCCCAATACTGGCTGAGCACCAGGGTTACACCCCACACTGTGGCAGGATGAGGCCAAGCACACATCAAAATCCACTCTTCCTTGATCCCGTCCTGTCATTAACCCTGCAGGAAAGGTGGTGACGTGGACCAAAAGCAGCTGTAGTTTGTTCCAGGTTAGCTTTCAGTAAGGACACTGAAGAAACCCCTCTGTTCCTCTCTGCCCCTCTATTCCTCTCTTGCGAGACCTCATCTGGAGTGCCATGTCCAATTCTGGAATCCTCAACATAAGAAGGAGATGGAGCTGTTGGAACGGGTCCAGAGGAGGCTACAGGGATGATCCAAGGGCTGAAGCATCTTCCATACGAGGACAGGCTGAGAGTTGAGGTTGTTCAGCCTGGAGAAGAGAAGGCTCCAGGGAGAACTTATAGTGACTTTCCACTACCTGAAGGGGCTGCAAGAAAGTTGGAGAGGGACTGTTCACAAAGGCTTGTGGGGACAGGACAAGGGGGAACGGGTATAAACTGGAGAGGGTAAGATTTAGACTGGACATAAGGAGGAATTTCTTCACCATGAGGATGGTGAGGCCCTGGCCCAGGTTGCCCAGGGAAGCTGTGGCTGCCCCATCCCTGGAGGGGTTCCAGGCCAGGTTGGATGGGCCCTTGGAGGCTGATCCAGTGGGAGGTGTCCCTGCCCATGGTCAGGGGTTGGAATTAGATGATCTTTAAGGTCCCTTCCAACCCAAACTATTTTATGATGATTCTACGATTCTATGAAACCAGACCCAAAGTTTGTTTCGGCTTCAACAGGAACGGGACTCCATCCAGACAGAGCTACACCAAAAGATCTGCTGTAAGAGCACACATATTGCACCACAGAGAGACCAGTCCTTGCAACCAGACTAGAGCTGCTCCGAAATACCCTCCGAAATACACACGGGGCACAGACTGTGACCTCTGCACCAGCTTCTCCGCACTACGGCTCTGCCTGACTTGTCCAGGCCACCTGCTAATACAGAATTGCCCAAAGAGGCTGCGCTGCTGCTCTCAGGCCCTCTCGCTGCTTCAGCGGGGGAGCAGTGCCATTTTAGGCACCATATGGCAGCCCTGCAGGCCTCCAGCTGCCGCTCTGCGGATCAACAGCTCAACCAAATGGCTCGTGTCGTATCTGGCAGCCCCACGCAGACATCTCAGGTACCTCAGGGACACTGACTGGCTGTGGATGTCTATGTTTAGGCAATCGAATATCATTTTATTTAGGTATCTATCCCCCCTCAAGACCAAACAAAGGGAAGCAATTGAGATTAAAAATGAGAAAAAGTGCTTGAAATACTGTGGCATGTTTAAAATAAAATAAAATAAAATAAAATAAAATAAAATAAAATAAAATAAAATAAAATAAACCTTGCAAAATTATCCCGTATAAAGTTCTTGGAGAATTTAAAAAAAAAAAAACTAAAAAGTAGAAAAAGTTTATTTGGGGCAAATGAAGGTATTGTTTTGTACTTCAAGAAACACCCAAACCTTACAAATAGTATCTATTGCTCAGTAAGAACTGGATTCATTGACTTTAAGAGAGCTATTGATAAGTTTAATGGGCAGTTTCTGTGTGCGCGGTTGGCTGGTCCAACCCCCCAGATGCTTTGAGGACAGCAGTGTTGGGATCCTTGCAGGATCGCATCCCAAACTAGGTCTGAACTAACAAATCGGCATATTATCAAACCATTGCATTTACTGAGGCAGGAATGAAGGAAATATGCTTTGGCGTATCCTCCGCCCTGAGGATGGCTGACAGAGAGCAGCCTCCATCTCTGCTAGCAAACACCTGGCCTCCAAAATGCCTCGGCCGTGGGTAAGCGGGGATGTCCAGGGGTTGACCACCCTTGGGACTGAGCGGCAGAGGCTGGTGGCCACAGGCCAGCGCTGCGTCATGGGCCAATCTTCCAGTCTCACGCAACATACACACACCAAAGCTGCAGAAGAACAGTTCCATCTACCCAGACACAGCCCAAGGTTCTGAACCTGCGCAGAATTATTTGGAGCATTAGGTCTTTTGAGCGCTGAATCTGAAATCCTGACCTCTTGTGGCCATCAGATCGCCCAGGAAAACAGTCCACCAACAAGAAGTTGATGCTCTTGCTGCATGGGACGGCTGGTGTTTGTGTTTTCCTTCTGCTCCTCTCCCAGACCTGCCTGCGTCTCAGCAGCCAGTGACAAACCTCCACCTTTGTTATAAATGTGAATTAAAGTAATAGCGCAGTCTTTTTAGACAGTGTGGACAAAAACGTGGGAGAAATGCCACAGAACGGGGATTACACACATTAACATACTGTGCGTGGCACACGACTTCTAAAAGGCATTTAATTCTAACGAGGACATCAGAAAGGGACATGACAGTTTAGGCCAGCTTGCTTTGCTGTCCTCTTGGTCTGCCCAAGTAGCTGTGGGTTAAAGAAAAACACAGACTATAAATACATACTCACGTGTGTAATTCATTGTGTCTGATAGCAATCGTTGTGTAAGTTACCAACAGTCTTTTAAAAATACAAACCTACGTTTTAAGAACTCCTCAATAAAAGGAGCAGTCTGGCCTCGTGCGCATAAGGAGAAAAGGCATCTCGTGACGTTCCTCAGCCCAAGCGATCTCTGACTGGAAAAGGGAAGGCTACGCAATGTGCAGACACACTCCTTGTGCCCTAGTTGTCCACGCGCAGTGATGCCCTCTGCATGTGAATTCCCTTTATCTAGCACCGACTACATTAGACATCAGGAAGAATTTCTTCACCATGAGGGTGGTGAGGCCCTGGCCCAGGTTGCCCAGGGAAGCTGTGGCTGCCCCATCCCTAGAGGTGTCCAAGGCCAGGTTGGATGGGCCTTGGGCAGCCTGAGCCAGTGGGAGGTGTCCCACTGGGGTGGAATGAGGTGATCTTTAAGGTCCCTTCTATTCTATGATTCTATGACTCTACCATCATCCATACACAGCTTGGACAGAAGAACCGCAGTATTGAGTACGTTTATATTTTCAGGACAGATTAATTGTTAGTTGCACTTGCTTAACACAGAAAAGTAAGCAAAAATTTTTATTTAAACCAAATTTACCTTTTATCTGTGGTCTCTCTGGATCTCTAGTTCATTTCTAACTGCACAAAGGCTTATCCATATGTTTAGTTTTACACATAGGAGCAACAATAGTGAAACAAAAGTGCATAAAATTAAGCCTCTGCAGAGCTGAACTCTTGATGGTAACCTGTTTTCACATTCAACATGTGCAAAACCCACACAAGAAAGAAAAGGTGAAGTAAAAAGGTGCAGTCATTCCCATTGTCTGATTTTCTGCAGTTTTTCATTTCACATTCTCTAAAAAACCCCACAAATTCTTATTAACAAAGCTATTAATAAGATCTAGAAAACATTTAATAGAAAAATATTTTAGCAACCATCTATCAACTGTTTTTAATTCCAGGTTCTTCTCAGACCTCTGTTTCTACCGTGTCAGCATTCTCCTATTACCTGCTGAAATTTGTATTCCATTTGCTTATGTTACACACTTAGACTTCACCGCTGAGAGGCCACGACGCTTGTTGGCCCTCATTCACAGCACATTTTTTGCAGGATGCCCATGACAGCAGCAGCTGCTTATCCTCTGTTCCAATAAACACCACTGGGTCTCCAGATTCTTTTTCTTCAATGTTTCGATAATTTTATTCTTAGGATAATTTCATTGGCTCTGCAGAGGGATCTGGACAGGCTGGATGGACGAGTTGAGGCCAACGGGATGAGGCTCGACAAGGCCAAGTGTCGAGTCCTGCACGTGCAGCTCCAGGCTGGGGGAAGAGTGGCTGGAAAGTGCCTGGCGGAGAAGGACCTGGGGGTGTTGGTTGGCAGCAGCTGAGCATGAGCCCAGGTGGCCAAGAAGGTCAATGGCATCTTCGCTTGGATCAGAGACAGCGTGGCCAGCAGGAGCAGGGAGGTGACTCTGCCCCTGGACTCAGCACTGGTAAGGCTGAATCTTGGGTTCAGTTTTGGGCCCTTCCCTACGAGAAAGACATCGAGGTCCTGGAGCGTGTCCAGAGAAGGTGAATGGACCTGAGGAATGGCCTGGAGAACAAGGGTTACAAGGAGCGGCTGAGGGACCTGGGGTTGTTTAGCCTGGAGAAGAGAAGGCTGAAGGGAGACCTTATTACTCTCTACAACTGCCTGAAAGGAGGTTGTGGCAAGGTGGGTGTTGGTCTCTTCTCCCAAGTGACAGGTGATAGGACGAGGGGGAATGGCCTCAAGCAGCATTAGGGCAGGTTCAGACTGGAAAATAGAAAAAGCTTCTTCATGGAAAGGGTTCTCAAGCACTGGCAGAGGCTGCTCAGAGAGGTGGTGGAGTCCCCATCCCTGGAGGGGTTCAAAAGATGGGTAGATGAAGTGCTTAGGGATATGATTTAGTAGTGGACAGGTACGGTTGGACTTCATGATTTCAAAGGTTTTTTCCTACCTAGTGATTCTATAATTCTATGATTGTTTTACTGCTGGTGACATTTCAGCATCTCCTTGGACACCTAACGCTCCTGCTGCAGTCCAGCGAGTTCTGGAACACAACGGATGTAAGTACAGCTTATCTTGGTGATGAAAATACAACACGACAGCATCCTGAAATGTCAGAGCATCAGAGAGCATTCTGAGATACTTTGTACATAAATACAGTTTGTTTGTGCCTTTTCTAAGAACACTGAATAACACGAGTAGTATTTTGTATATAGAGACAAATACAGCAGGCAACGGTGAAACAGATAACCTGCACAGATTACTGTTGACAGAAGAAAGAGCAGGTAACAAAATCGGGGGGCAATAAAAATTATCTTTTAAGTGCGATATAAAGTATCCTGTAAGTATGATTACACAGAAGTTGCTTTCACAAAGCACAGTGTTGTTTAATTAGCCGCAGCACTGTCTCGATAATCTCTTCCAGGGAGGAGCTGGCATCAACTTCTTGGCATGCAGGATTCACCATCCTTCTGTATGACTCTTCAACTCTAGTGAAATAAGAAACAAGAGCATGGAGTGATAGGACAAGGAGGAATGGCTTTAAACTGGAGAGCGGCAGATTTAGACTAGACATAAGGAGGAAATTCTTCACCATGAGAGTGGTGAGGCCCTGGCCCAGGTTGCCCAGGGAAGCTGTGGCTGCCCCATCCCTGGAGGGGTTCCAGGCCAGGTTGGATAGGCCTTGGGCAGCCTGATCCAGTGGGAGGTGTCCCTGCCCATGGCACGGGGTGTGGAATTGGATGGGCTTTGAGGTCCTATCCAACAAAAAGCATTGTATGATTCTATGAAATGAAATACATATCACAGAGTATGAAATGACATCAGTCATCAGTCTTGAAAGAAAGCAAGAGACAAAGGGAAAATAGCTAATATGAAGCTAAGAATGAAATCCACTGCAACGAGCAATAAACCATTAGTAGCTACTACAACGCAAACTCAAATCACATCATGTCCTTGACAATGTCTCCCAGAGCTCTACCCATATTCACATGCCATGGCAGGAAGTACTTCTCTACATCTTAGCACCGGGTACAGTCCAGTACAGCAGTAGAGTGGACAGTCTACTGCTAACACCCGTGCTGATTCATTCAGAGTCTGCTAAGGTGTCTCTGCACTGTCTGCCTGGCACTGTGTAGCTGTGCTTACCAACTGATCTCCACTTTGAGTCTCTGGATTACTGAGCCAACACGTTGCTCAACCCTTTTCTCTGATTAACTTTGCTAACTGGCTGAATACCAGGATGAAATACAGGATGAAAACCTCTTCATTAAACTATAACTCTTCTTCTAATACAGAACCCTCCCACATTTAGTCTACGATGATGTCAACGAGAATCACAGAATCCCTAGGTTGGAAAAGACCTTTGAGATCATCGAGTCCAATGGAACCTGTCTATTACTAAACCATATCCCTAAGCAGAATATATGTGAATATAATTCTCTATGTTTCCATGATAATTAGCAATGCCAAACATTCAGGCCACAAGTTGCAAGATGAATCAAGTAAGATTCTGAATGTTCTCACATTCAGATTGACATAATTAACAAGCAGAAATAACCCGTTGCTTTCTGATGGGAATAAGAAGTAACAGAATTAATCCATGAAAGATTCTTAAGTGACAGCATGTTTCCCTGGCTCGCCCACCCCTCCGCAGGTGCCACTATAGGAACCATGTTTCCACACAAAGCTTCTGTCAGAATTAAGCAATGTGTATTTTAAAGGTTTATCATCACCAGCAATGTTAAAACCCTAGAGCTAGATTTTAGCTTTGTGAGTTTTAAGTAGAGACACCAACATTCAGGTGTGTATACTAAAGTATCTACACATGCACTCAGGTATTTAAGTTCTCCCCGTAGACAACGATGATTGAAGTAATACATTTGGCAGAGCCTACGCAGCAATTCAGTGTACCCCAAGGTAGGATACCTCGGCTGCAGTTCAGCTGCCCAAACAAATGCACCTAGTACTGCTTGAGACTCTCTGGACTATGCCATTCAGTTTTGCTGGTCCAGGAAGGGTCCACAGGTTCCGTATCACATCTACCAGCCTCATGCAGATGTCTCAGGTCATATCAAATGGTTCTAGATACTTCTTCTGAGATCACTTGGCTCTGAGTGGGTGTTGAGCTTAATCACTTCGAAAGGATATGATTTAGCAGTGGACAGGTATGGTTGGACTTGATGATCTAAAAGGTCTTTTCCAACCTAGGGATTCTGTGATTCTATGAAAGCTCCACGGAGCACATTGACTATTTTGGGATCTGAGACACTTAGAACAACTAAAGGCATCTACAAGAGAAGATCTAAATTTTCTTCTTGTAATCTGGAGCTCAATTCTAGACTTTTCTGGGGAAGGTATGTGCATGAACTTCTTGCTCCACAGCTTTTAGGTCTCTCTCTTTCGTGACCTCATTAAGAGAGGTGTTACAGCACCAGCAGCAAGTACCAAAATACAAGTATTTTAGCTCTAAGATCCTTCGCAGTGGGTGAAGTTTGTCAATGCAGCTTTCAACCACTTTCAGTCAGAAGTGCCAGAATTTACCCTCTTTGTCAGACATCAATCCTTTCCAAAGAAACCAACCCAAAATCCCAAACATAGGAAATTCTTGTCTCAGTAATGTGAGCGGGACATTTTGCTACTGATTCCACAGGAGCCAAGATTGCCTATATCCTCTTATTCCTCATTCAAGTGTACCTTTGGCGAAACAAGCTGTTAGCTTCCAGCTCGGCTTCCTCCTTAGTTTTCTCCAGGCCCCGACGCTGAAGTCTCCGGACTCGCTCCTCGGGATCAACAGTCAGGAGAAGAACAAGATCAGGTTTAAGCAGATCCTCAGGCCACTGGTACACGTCATCGTGAGCTGGTGGAAGATCCTGCACTTTGCTGTTTACTTCAGTGGCAATTGTGTAGGCAGCTGTGCTGTGCCAGTATCTGTCAGGAACACAGGAATGCAGAAAGAAATTTACAAAGGATACTGATTTTTCAGTCATAGAGGAGACAAGTGTCAACATAACAGAAAGCGCCATGATGACAAGATGGGTGACACTGCAATTTTGTAGGGAAATGTGATGAACAATCCTGTGTCATCCATTATTTCTTAAGAGAGCAATAATATTCAATGCAATATTCATCATGACTGTGAATTATTAATTAAAACATACAGCAGAAGCTACATATTAGGCAGTGTTCCAAATACTCCTATCAGAAGAAAGTCTTCTTATAAGAAAGGTCAAAAGAAGAGTTGCATTATGTGCTAAAATCCAATATTCCCTTTTTTGGGAGGTTCCCATCCTACTCCATGCAACAGGTTTGGTAGAGAACATGTGACCTCAACCACATGTGAATGAAGTCAGATTTTATTGATGGTTACGCATTTCACTTGCAGTTAATGTTCCCTTCACTACGAGGCACTACATCTCATATGTTTCAGTGGGTTTGAGGATGGTTAAAAACATCACTCAAAGATAAACAAACTTCTGTATATGTGTGTTTTGGGGGAGGGAGGTGTCACAGTACAGCTAACGAAACAAGCCAGGCGTTTCAAAGTGCATCTAGACTTTATTCATTCAGGGGAATACTGAAAGCTGCCTAAACAGTTAATGAAAACAAGAAGTGACATAAACTAAACCTAACGAAGTAAAAAGCCTATTTCTGGCTTTACAAAAGAATACTTACTCAAAGAGTAAGTTTACCTAAAACTTGGTCATTCTCATCCACAGCTATCTCAGACCCTTCTTAGGGGTCACGATGAGCAATCCTCATTCTCCTCAGGTTTCTCATACAGCCTTGCTTTGGCTCCGGCTGCAAAGTCCATGCCTCCCCTACTCCTAGTATATCACATGTGCTAAATCAGTTGTGACTGCTACCTGACAGAAGTCCCTCAACTGACTTATCAGAAGTATTACCTTTTATTTAACATTTATCCCCCTACCTGCAAAGTAGCACTTGCAAAAAAAGAAAATAAAGAAAGAAGAAAAAAAGAAGAAACCCAGACACTTTCAACCCAGACACTTTCATTGACAGCTTCTGTTTGTAATGCTGAACAACTGTATGATGGCCCTGATATAAGAGGACTTCTTAAGATACAAACCTGTCTATGATCACAGGTGCCTGAGTGGATGCTCTTGCTATTTCGGAAGCAAGAATGTAGTTGCCCGCAGCATAAAATGCTCTTTTAATGGATGTTGGCTGATCATCAAATATTGCCCTCCACGGGCTGATGCAAGGTGGTGGAGACCTCAGCAGGACGGCATTCAGGGTGTCCCTAACAGATGTGGCCACAGTGGTTTTGCCTGCATTTAATTTACAGAAGGAAACAGTTATTACAGTACATGTCAGATACAAGCAAGTTTTAAAACCTGAAAAATGCTCCTATCTGCTCCCTTGCAGCACGTGTTCTGACACCCGACCGTGTGACCTCACTGCCTTTGATAAGGTTTTCAGTGGAAAATTATTGAGTTTGGTTTGAGGAACACCTACTCCACCTCCTACTCTCAGGGCCTCCCACCCCTCCCTTTTCCCAACTTTCCGTCGTCCTGCCTCTAAATACACTATGTGGACAGCAATTTCTCTACATATCCATTTACAATATTTTTCTAAGTCAGAATTCATGGGGATGTTGCAACACCATCACCCAGTATTTTCTTTCTACAGGGTATTTTCAGTTCTCTTTACCTGAAAATACAGAAAACAAAGTTAATCAGAGGCAACTAATATTTCCCTCTGACTCAAACTGCTGCAGTTTCTCAGACTACCACTATTTCAGTTCATTTACTTGAAAACTCGCTGGTAAAAGTGTGTTTCATCATCGGTACAAGAAATTTAATTGCCAGTACTCAACGCTTCGTATTCTTTCATTTATACAGATAAGGAATTTATCCGTGGAATGAAAATTAGCATAAACCATGTGCTCTTTTACAAGTGAGAGGAGACAGAACTGGTATTTATAATTACTAATTCAAATTACTTCTTTAAAATCCTTTCCAGGATTTTTTGCATTTCTAAGCCTTATGCCTGGCTGAAAGTATATCAGTTGCTCTTTCCAACAATTTCTCACCTGGGGTTCCTCAACCACACATTGCTCTTACCTGTGGCATCCAGCCCCTCAAACACTACGACGGGAAAACCTCCCTTCTTCTGGTGCTCTGGACATTTCTCCAGCAGGTCAAGTACTGCTCTGGCCTCTGGGATCCATGCTGCACACTGCAAGGACAGATGCAACCCTTAGAATCATAGAATCACTTGGCCAGAAAAGACCTTTACGATCATCGAGTCCAACCACATCTGTCCACTACTAAATCATGTCCCTGAGCAACTCATCTGCCCATCTTTTCAACCCCTCCAGGGATGGGCACCCTGGGCAGCCTCTGCCGGGGCCTGAGAACCCTTTTGGTGAAGAAATTTTCCCTCGTGGGGGTGTTGGCTGACAGTGGCTGAACATGAGCCAGAAGTGGCCCAGGTGGCCAAGAAAGCCAATGGCATCTTGGCTTGGATCAGAGATGCCATGGCCAGCAGGAGCAGGGAAGGGATTCTGACCTGGACTCAGCACTGGTTAGGCCACACATTGAATCCTGGGTTCAGTTTTGGGCCCCTCACTACAAGAAAGACATTGAGGTCCTGGAGCGTGTCCAGAGAAGGGGAATGGAGCTGGGGAAGAGGCTGGAGAACAAGGGTTATGAGGAACAGCTGAGGGACCTGGAGCTGTTTAGCCTGGAGAAGAGGCGGCTGAGGAGAGACCTTATCACTGTCTACAACTGCCTGAAAGGAGATTGTAGAGAGGAGGGTGTTGGTCTCTTCTCCCAAGTGACAGGCAATAGGATTAGAGGGAATGGCCTCAAGCTGTACCAGGGCAGGTTCAGGTTGGACATCAGGAAAATCTTCTTCACCAAAAGGGTTCCCAGCACTGGCAGAGGCTGCCCAGGGAGGTGGTGGAGTCCCCATGCATGGACGTGTTTAAAAGATCGGTAGATGAAATTCTTACAGATGGTTTAGTGGTGGGAAGGTACAGTTGGACTCAACGACCATAGAATGGTTGAATAATAGAATCATAGAAGAGTTTGGGTTAGGAGTGGCCTTAAATTTGCCCCAATTCCACACCCCCTGCCATGGGCAGGGACACCTCCCACTGGCTCAGGCTGCCCAAGGCCCATCCAACCTGGCTTTGAACACCTCCAGGGATGGGGCAGCCACAGCTTCCCTGGGCAACCTGGGCCAGGGCCTCACCACCCTCAGCATGAAGAATTTCTTCCTGATGTCTAGTCTAAATCTTCCCCCTTTCCAGTTAAAGCCATTTCCCCTCGTCCTATCACTCCATGCCTTGTAAAAAGCCCCTCCTCAGCTTTCCTATAGCCCCTTCAAGTACTGGAAGGTCTCAGAGCCTCCTCCAGGCTGAACAGCCCCAACTCTCTCAGCCTGTCCTCGGGAGGTGCTCCAGACCTCCCAACACCTTTGTAGCCTCTTCTGGAGCCGTTCCAACAGCTCCATCTCCTTCTCATATTGGGGATTTCAGAACTGGACACGGGACTCCAGGTGGGAGCGCGGCTGGAGCACCTCCCAGCCGAGCACAGGCTGAGGGAGATGGGGCTGCCCTGCCTGGAGGAGGCTCCGAGGAGACCTTATGGTGACCTTCCCATAGCCGAAGGGGCTCCAGCAAAGCTGGGGAGGGGCTGTTCATAAAGGCAAAGAGCGATAGGGCGAGGGGGAACGGCTTTAAATTGGAGAGGGGCAGATTTAGATGAGCCATTAGCAGGAGCTCCTCGGCGCTGGAGGGGCGGGGGGTGAGGGGATCCCGGCCAGGCCGGACGGGGCTCGGAGCCCCCGAGGCGGCGGGAGGTGTCCCTGCCGGGGCAGGGGGGCACTGGCTGGGCTCCGGGGCCCCTTCCACCCCAAAGCGCCCCGGTCACAGCTCGCGGCGCGGTGGGTGCCCGCGGGGCCGGGGCTGCGGGCGGTCCCCCCTTACCTGCCGCAGGCGGTGCCGCACGGCGGGGGCGGCGCGGGGCACGGACGGCGCTCCCACACCCGGCATGGCCGCAGCGAGCCGAGCTGCGGGAACCGAAACCGCGGTGGGAAGCAGTGCAGCCCCGCCCCGCCCAGCGACCGCGGCGGACCGAGCCGGCAGAGAGCCGGGCGGGTGCGGAGGGGCTCCCTGAGCAGCGAGTCCGAACGCCTGTGCACGGTGGGAGGAGTCCCCGCCCGTGGCCGGGGGTTGGCACTGGGTGAGCTTTAAGGTCCCTGCCAACCCAGACTGGCCTGTGATTCCATGATTCTATGATTCCATGAGCCGGCAACGTTCACTCGCATCCCAAAAGCCACCCGTGTCCCGGGCTGCATCCAGAGCAGCGTGGGACGGAGGGGATTCTGCCCCTCTGCTCCGCTCTGGACAGACCCCTCCTGGACACCTGTGTCCAGTTCTGGAATCCCCAACATAAGAAGGAGATGGAGTTGCTGGAACGGGTCCGGAGGAAGCTACAAGGATGATCGGAGGGCTGGAGCACCTCCTGTACGAGGACAGGCTGAGAGAGTTGGCGTTGTTCAGCCTGGAGAAGAGAAGGCTCCACAGAGACCATAAAGCAGCTTTCAGTGCCTGAAGGGGCTCCAGGAAAGCTGGGGAGGGGCTTTTGCCGAGAGCATGGAGTGGGGGCAATGGCTTTAGATTGGAAGGGGGGAGATTTAGATTAGACATTAGGAAGAAATTCTTCATGATGAGGGTGGTGAGGCCCTGGCCCAGGTCTCCCAGGGAAGCTGTGGCTGCCCCATCCCTGGAGGGGTTCCAGGCCAGGTTGGATGGGCCTTGGGCAGCCTGAGCCAGTGGGAGGTGTCCCTGCCCATGGCAGGGGTTGGGACTGGATGGGCTTTGAGGTCCCTTCCAAACCAAACTGTTCTATGATTCTATGGCTGTCCGAGTGCTTCCTAAATATTGTCAGGCTCGGTGCTGAGTCTGCTTCCCTGGCAGCTGTTCCAGTGCTCCACCACCCTCTGGGGGAAGAATCTTTTCCAAATTTCCAGCCTAACCCGTAGCATCCCCTCGGGCCCTATCACTGGTCACCAGAGAGAAGAGCTCAGCTCCTGCTCCTCCTCCCTCCTGTGAAGAAACAGTGAACTGCTATGAGGTCCCTCTTCAGTCTCCTCCAGGGTGAACAGACCAAGTGACTTCAGCCGCTCCTCACAGACATTCCCCTCTAAACCCTTCCTCCACTCCGTGGGCTCCTCTCGGCTCTCTCCGGTAGCTTGACATCCTTTTCATACTATGGTGCCCAACACTGCACACAACACTTGAGGTGGGGCAACCCCCTCCTCACCAGGCTGGCAATTCTGTGCTGGGTGCCCCCAGGACACGGTTGCCCCCTTGGCTGCCAGGGCACTGGATGGTCACTTCAGCCCCTGCCAGCTCAGGGGCTGAAGCAAAAGCACTGCAAATGGCTGTAACAGCCAGGTTCATGTCAGATGCTGCAAGTAAAGTTGTTCAAAATGTTTTGAGTTTTCAAAATGTGTAACTCAAAATGAGGGAGAATCTGCACCTTTGCAGAATCCTATTTCTCTCTTTCAATAGCTGCAAAACTGTCACTCAGGTATTTCAAGTTAAGCTTCGGATGCATCTTCTGAAATAACATCCTGGGTATGGATGCCAGAAGATACAGGGTAAAACATGTTTCATTACAAAAGAAGCCAATACGTGGTCATTTTGAGACTATAATAATATGCGCTAATAAGTCAGACCAGTGGTTCTTCTCCCCACATATCTTGTCTGGTTGAATGACATGCTGTGCATAAGCCTGGCTTATCTGTGGTCCCTCCTCCCAGCCCCTGTGGTCCTCCAGCATCCACAGGCACCAAAATTAGGAAAATTAGACTGCATATCCTCATCTCTTCCTTTTAGCACCTATTTCTGAACCCTTTTTCATATATCTGCCTAAATCTGGTTTTGACTCTGCAACAAAATCTACCTCCACAAACACCCATGGAGCTCAATTAGTGCACAACCTCTTGCATAAAACAAATTTTCTTTTATTAGTTCCAACCTCATACCCTTCTTGTTCCAACAAACGCCCTGTCTAATAACTTCACTGACTTCTGTGAGCAGCAACATTCAGCTTGTTTTTCAGCTTCATGGTCTTGCAAAGGTGTCAGAACTGAGAGCCCTCACCTCTTGTAAGCTTCATCCCCTTGATAGCTTAGGTGCAGAGAGAGCTCCTGTAGGGCCGTGAGGTCCTGCCGAGATGTGGAGGCCTGGCCGGTACCACTTGTCATTTCTCTGTTTCCCACAGAGCCATTGATTCCAGAGAGGCAGCAGCTGTGAGTCAGATCTCAGCTGAGGTGACAGCTCACTGGCTCAGCATTGGGTACACAAAGTTTCGATTACCCTTTCCTATGTGCATTTCCCTACGTTTATCCACGTTAATGCTTATCTGCCACTTTTCTGTCTAGTCATTGTTTTTCTTGAGGTCAAATTGACTTGCAGCCAAGTTTCACTCCAAAAATGCTGGAAAAGCTGCCCGTATCCCTCACTGACCTGTGTAGCTCCTCGCCTTTCTATTTCTCTGTTTTCCTGACGTAACTGTTGTCTTTCCCTTCCCTGCTGGCTAAATGGAAAGTACTTACTTTCGTTTTTCCTTTTCCCCTCCCACTGCCTTGATAGAATTTGTTTACAAGCATTGCTGAGCCAAGCCGGTGCTGCTTCTCTCCCCATTTCTAATGTGCTCACCAGATCATTCATAACGGGCCTGCGATGTCTGTCACCCTGGCTAATTACTTAAAAGTAGCTTCCTACAAGATTTTAGGTCTTTCGCATCAGATTATACACAGTTACAGGAAAAGACAGTTGCGGTTATGTCCGAGACAGGTCTGTGTTTTTAAAGTCAGTGTAGAGAGTATGAATGTGGTTTAAAATCAACTTATGGCATGTATTTTTCAGTTTATTCATGAGGACCTTTATTATTTTGTCTTCTGTATAATATGCCTCCATGTTCAACAGCAAATGTGCTATTATGTGAAATGTGCTAACACGTGCCGATTGATGAGAAGCTCAACATGAGCGGGCAGTGTGCGCACACAGCCCCAGAAGGCCAAGCATGTCCTGGGCTGCATCCAAAGCAGCGTGGGCAGCAGGGCGAGGGAGGGGATTCTGCCCCTCTACTCCACTCTCGTGAGACCTCATCTGTGTCCAGTTCTGGAATCCTCAACGTAAGAATGAGATGGAGCTGTTGGAACGGGTCCAGAAGAGGCAACAAGGATGATCCAAGGGCTGGAGCATCTCCATTACGAGGACAGGCTGAGAGTTGGGGTTGTTCAGCCTGCAGAAGAGAAGGCTTCGAGGAGACCTTATAGACACCTTCCAGTGCCTGAAGGGGCTGCAAGAAAGCTGGGGAGGGACTGTTTACAAAGGCTTATGGGGATTGGATGAGGGACAATGGGGATAAACTGGAGAGGGGCAGATTTAGACTGGACATAAGGAGGAATTTCTTCACCATGAGGGTGGTGAGGCCCTGGCCCAGGCTGCCCAGGGAAGCTGTGGCTGCCCCATCCCTGGAGGGGTTCCAGGCCAGGTTGGATGGGCCTTGGGCAGCCTGAGCCAGTGGGAGGTGTCCCTGCCCATGGCAGGGGATGGAACTGGATGATCTTTAAGGTCCCTTCCAACCCAAACTATTCTATGATTCTATTATCCTCGAGCCTCTTCACATCCCTGAGGGCCCTCTGTGCTTGCATGAAGCTGTAGGGAAGAGATACAGACACAACAAGGAGCTGTATGACCAGTGAAGCCCTTTTTGGTCCATGTTGGGTTGGAGGAAAGGAAAAAAGCTTAAAAACCAATCAATCTGTAACCTTAAAAGTCTGTCTTTTTGCACAGTCCTCTGATGAAGATAAACAGCTGTCTGGGACACCAGGCAGGAATCACCTAAACTGGAGGCCCATAAAATGTGTCGGTATGTAAAGTACACAGGAATCGAATGCAGCTGGTTTCATGCGTAATAAACCTCAAAGGGCACCAGTAAAGGGCCCTCCAGTAAATATGAAGGTCTGTGGAGAAGATGACAAGAACCCAACAGCTAGCAATGTCAGGCCAAGAGACCCTCCTCTTCTGCCCGTGACAGTGACCAGTGCCACAGGTTTGGAGAAGAGTATGGAATGGATGCAGGAGGATCCTTCTCCCAACACGTACGGGGACAGGCTGAGAGTTGGGGTTGTTCAGCATGGAGGAGAGAAGGTTCCAAGGAGACCTTATAGTGACCTTCCAGTACCTGAAGGGGCTACAGGAAAGCTGGGGAGGGAATTTTATGAAGGCATGGAGAGACAGGAGAAGGGGGAATGGCCCTGGACGTGTTACAGGCCAAGTTGGATGGGGCATGGAGCCCCTGATCCAGTGCGAGGTGTCCCTGCCCATGGCAGGGGGTGGAACTGGGTGGGCGTTGAGGTCCCTTCCACCCCACCGCCCCCCCGGCTGTGTGGCTGCACGGTCCCCCGGCTGCAGCCCCGCAGGAGCCACCGAGCCCCGTCCCGCGGGGGGGGAGCAGAGCGCCCGGCGGCGAGTTTCGCTTCTGCGGGAAGGGAAACGAAACCGGGGATGCGCCGGGCATTTAAACGCGCCTGAGCGCAGCCGGGGGTGCGCACTCGAGCCGAGCGGAGCCGAGCAGAGCGGAGCTGAGCAGAGCCGAGCCGAGCCGAGCCCAGCTGAGCCGAGCCGAGCCGAGCCGAGCCGAGCCCAGCTGAGCCGAGCCGAGCCGAGCCGAGCCGAGCCGAGCCGAGCCCAGCCCAGCTGAGCTGAGCAGAGCCGAGCTGAGCTGAATTGAGCCAAACCGAGGTGAGCAGAGCCTACCTAAGCTGAGCCCACCCGAGCAGAGCCGGGTCCAGGGGACCCCAGCGTGTCCTGTGGGCTACAGCTGAGGTGCAGTGTGTCCTGCCAGGTCAAGCTGTGCCGAGCTGAGCTGAGCCGAGCTGAGCCAAGCTTAACCAAGCCGAGCAGAGTTGAGCTGAACTGAGCTGAGCTGAGCCGAGCCAAGCCAAGCCAAGCCAAAGTGAGCCTAGCCGAGGCAAGCCAAACCAAACCAAGCCCAGCTGGACAGAGCCATGTCCTTTAGCGTCCTGGTGCGCCTGCCCGTGGCGGTGGCTCGGGCGGTGCTGGCACTGCTGCGCGGGCAGCTGGGTGCGCTGTGCTGGAGCCTGGCGCCCTTCTCCCTGTCCCTGCCCGGCTGGCGATGGGTGTCAGCTCCCAGTGCCCCCGCGGGACCCCGGCACCAGCAGGAGAAGGACAACGCGTACCCAGCACCCACCAGCGTCAACTACCACTTCACCCGGCAATGCAACTACAAGTGTGGCTTCTGCTTCCACACGGCCAAGACCTCCTTCGTGCTGCCCCTGGAGGAGGCCAAGAGGGGGCTGGCGATGCTCAGGGAGGCAGGTGAGTCCCAGCAGGACCAAGTGGCATCGAGGAAGTTGTCCCTATGGCTGGTATGGACAGGGTCCCCCTTGCCATCGCTGCAGTCAAGTGCTGAGACTGTGAGGAAGGAGAGGGTGATGGGCAGGTGGAGGTTCACAGCATCTTTCTTTGGTCCTGTTGATACAAAAAAAATGCTGGCAAATAGAATCATGGAATGGGTTGGGTTGCTTTGGGACAGACCTTAAAAGCCCATCCAGTTCCAACCCCCTGCCATGGGCAGGGACACCTCCCACTAGACTAGTTCTGGAGTTTTGGAAAGAAAGCATCCTTTAATTCAGGGCTGTACGCGAGAGGGAAAGACCTCCACCAGTCATGTATGGTGAGACAGGAGCTGGGGACAGACTATATAAACCTTGTGCATATTCTATTACTTTACAAGGACTCATTTTAATGTTATTATGAACTTCCCAACAGTCAAATCTCTTGCTAATGGGGGCCTACAGGAAAGCTGGGGAGGGACTCTTTACAAAGGCAAGGAGTGACAGGATGAGGAGGAATAGCTTTAAATTGGAGAGGGGAAGATTTAGATCAGATATTAGCAGGAGCTTCTCCACATTGAAGGGGCCTTTAAGAAGAAATTCTTCACACTGATGGTGGTGAGGCCCTGGCCCAGGTTGCCCAGGGAAGCTGTGGCTGCCCCATCCCTGGAGGGGTTCCAGGCCAGGTTGGATGGGGCTTAGAGCCCCTGATCCAGTGGGAGGTGACCCTGCCTATGGCAGGGGGTAGGACTGGGTGGGCTTTGAGGTCCCTTCCAACCCAAACCATTCTATGATTCTTTGATTCTCTGTCTGATTTTGCATTTGAAATAGGGAAAGACTGCAAAGAGGTGCATATGGGAGAAGACACATCTGTTCAGCACAGATCATACTTCATACAAAACGTTATCATTTCCCGAAGAGCGAACAGTATCTTTAAAAACACTGTCTAAAAATCATGCTATAACCCCCTATGCTATTAAAAGACATGTTATCAGAGGGACATTCTGTCTAACTTTGAAAAATACAGTTACTTAGCTTAAATCAAAATATTCCACTTTTTCCAGTAGCAATGACTTCTTGTATCACTGTTCTAGGAATGGAGAAAATAAATTTCTCCGGAGGAGAACCATTTCTTCAGGACAGAGGTGAATTTGTAGGCAAACTGGTCCAGTTTTGCAAGCAGGAGTTGAAGCTACCAAGTGTCAGCATCGTTAGCAACGGCAGCCTGATCAGAGAACGGTGGTTCAAGAAGTACGGTAAGGCAAAACCACTGTGCACAGAAACACTGGCAGGGTTTGGGAGCCTCCTCAGGGCATCCTCACCAAAAGGTGAGGGGGAGATTGTTAGTGGTTCATTTTCAGCAAGCACAAACTAACTATGAATACCAGTGAAATGCTGTTTAATTGTTCGTGGTACTGTTAATTGTATAGTTTGTCCTATTGCCTCTTTGGTGTCACAGCATAATAAGAGCTCAGACTGCCTTCATAGTGCTGCACACACCCACATCCACCCCAAAATACCTATTTTTTTTTTCGCGCAATAACTTCACAGAACTGGATTTACATGGCACTTGGCAGCAGATGATAAGGAACTAAAAGCGGGCATACTCCTGACAACTTTTATCTGACAGGCTGAATATTAATATATAAAACTTGTTTTCAGGTGTATATTTAGACATTCTGGCAATTTCGTGTGATAGTTTCAATGAGGATGTCAACGTTTTAATTGGCCGTGGTCAAGGAAAGAAGAACCATGTGGAAAATCTGCATAAACTGAGACAGTGGTGCCGAGAATATGCCGTCGCTTTCAAAATAAATTCGGTGATCAACAGGTTTAATGTTGAGGAAGATATGAATGACCAGATCAAGGCACTCAACCCCGTGCGCTGGAAGGTAAGAAAGTGTCTGCCATCAGTTTCCTATTCAGAGAAAAGTAATGATGAAGCGAAGTCCTGGAGTTGTTTGAACCTCTAATGACCTCAGTCAAGTGTCCAGCTCCAGCTTGGGCTGGTGTTAGTGGACTCCTTGTCAGCGTTAAGTGGTGTTGAGGCAGGTTCTGTCTCTTCATGCACTTAAACGAGACCAATATGCCAAGAATATTTTTTGTGATATTTACAGCAAGTTACTAGTTCAGCATATGTAGATCTAGTTTAATGATATTAAAAGTAAGATAGGAGGTCTTTAACATCTGGTGTCATGGTGTCAAGAAAATGAGGAGAAGTTAGTGTACAATGATACATTAGAGTTAACATATCACTAGGAATATATATGTACCTTAGAAATTAATGTTCTGCTACAGTATTAGTGGTTAGTGTGCTTATATTTTGATATTTTCTACTAGAAGCATATTAAATACTTTATGTTATCACTTTGCAAATGGGTAGCAATAATATGACTTATAAATATGGGGGAACTTGTGGAATAATTTGTCATTATTTGCTGCATGAAAATTGGTACACACGTAGGATTTCACAGGAAAAAAAATCACTGTAAGTGAAATCTTGGTCCTACTAAAGGAGATTAAGGCATTCCTGAACTTGATTCATCTTAGTATCCTCTCACTCAGTTCATAAACTTTCTTAACAGTGAGTCTCGTAACTCTCCTTGTGCCGTGTAAAGGAGCGTAAGGAAAACATGACATACATTTTAATATTTTATCAAGCTTCCTGGCCCACTTTCTTAGCCTACAGAGCATGTTGATGGCAAAGGCACTGGATTTTTTTCCCCCTAAAGTAATTTGTGAGTCTATTTGAGGCCTTGGCCTTTAGAAGGAGTCTGTTTAATGGACAAACTTTACATTTTCTTTCTGAGAAGTCTCCCCCATCTTTTCTGTGATCATCTGAAGGCAGTTAAAGTCACCAATCAGGTTAAAATCTTTAAGAATAAAGGTTGACTTGATGGTCTTCACTGTACATAGCATTTAGAGCACAGGCATACTATTGGAGGTTCGATCAAAGCTTTAGCTAAGCGTTGGTTCTCCATGCCCTTACAAACACCAGAACAGTTAGGATTTCTGGGGAAACCTGGTCAGGAGGTGTGACTGTATAATTACATTTAGAACTACATAATGTTAATTTGCTAAAAATAAATCTGCACGGCATCCTTCATATAGTGTCCACTTATCCCAGTTTGTGTCAGTGTGGCTTCACTGGCAGAAATATTAAAGACATTTGCTACTGAGGCAACTGAAGGTTTTTGCCATGGTGGCAGTCTCTTATCATCAAGGCAGATGAAAGCATAAAATCTTAGTCAGGTGCTTTCTGATTTCAGGTATTCCAGTGCTTGCTCATCGAAGGGGAGAATACCGGAGAGGATGCCCTGAGAGAAGCAGAGAAATTTGTTATTGGCGATGAAGAGTTTGAACAATTTCTGCATCGCCACAAAGATGTCTCCTGTTTGGTACCAGAATCCAATCAGAAGGTAAAATTGAAACTGCCCTTTTGTAACTTTATTTTGAGATAAATTTGGAAAGATGGAAAAGAACTGGAAGTTCTCGTGGCAATTAACACTTTCCCATTAGTGCTGGCTCAGAAGAGGTACAGGACAACATTGCCAGCAACTGGGGTTTTTTTTATGTCAGAAGCCAATGGTTTTAATTTTTTTAAGGCTTTTTGAGAGCAAAGTTATTAATAGAAGAGTAAAAACTCATCAATCCCAATCCTGTGGAAACTAGAGGGAGTCCTCTCATAGCGTTGTGTGGGCCTCTGCTCAATGAGATGGATCTGTGAAGTACCAGCCCAGAAACTGGAGAAACTGAGTTTTCCACAGCTGAGTGGTGAACTCTAAACAATGATTAAGCCCTTTGGAATTAAATAGCTTTTACCTACCTGGGCACAAGAACCTGAAAAGGAACCATAGAATGGTTTGAGTTGGAAGGGGCGTTAAAGCCCATCCAGTTCCAACCCCCTGCCATGGGCAGGGACACCTCTCAGTGGACCAGGAGTCTCAAAGGCCCATCCAACCTGGCCTTGAACACCTCCAGGGATGGGGGAGCCACAGCTTCCCTGGGCAACCTGGGCCAGGGCCTCCCCACCATCATTGTGAAAAATTCACTCCTAATGTCTAGTCTAAATCTTCCCCTCTCCAATTTAAAGCCATTCCCTCTCGTCCTGTCACTCCATGACTTTGTAGAAAGTCCCTCATCAGCTTACTGGGAGCCCACTTCAGGTGTTGGAAGATGCTCTAAAGGTCTTCTTGGAGCCTTCTCTTCTCCAGGCTGAACAACCCCAACTCTCTCAGCCTGTCCTTGTATGGGAGGTGCTCCAGCCCTTGGATCATGCTTGCAGCCTCCTCTGGACCTGTTCAAACAGCTCCATCTCCTTCTTATGTTGAGGATTCCAGAACTGGACACAGGACTTCATGTGGGGTCTCAGCAGAGCAGAATAGAGGGGTAGGCCTGAGAACCTCTGGAGCTGGGAGAACCCCTTTGTCTGCTGGGGTGATGATTAACATCCCCCCCCCCCAGCTTCAAAGGTCATGTCATTTGTTTGGAAAAGGACATAATCAGCCAGTATGCAAAACAGCATAAGTTCTGTCGAGGTAGGCGTTAAAAAAAAGCTTGGATACTATTTAAAACTCCTTTAAGCAGCTGGCACTCACATTTCCATTAGGAACTTGAGAGGTCATATTGAAATATTTAGTGGTTTATTCATGCATTAAATCATGCTCGTAATCCTGTTGTTTACTTTTATAAATTTGATCCATGCTTACTGAAATAGTGGGAAGACACTGCCTGTTTCAAAGATTTGGGTCAGGCTTTGAATGCATAGTTGGTTGTTTCGCTTTTCACTAGAATGGGATTTCAGTTTACATATTAATTTAGTTTTTCTTTTGATCTATTACAGATGAGGGATTCATACCTCATTCTGGATGAATATGTAAGTCTTTGATATTTGGTATTGTATGTTTATATATGTATGGATACACCAGTAATAAATCAATTTACAATGCGTTCCATAAAATAATGTTACCATCTAGTACAAGGAATAGATGCATTTTTTTCCCATCAAACACATTGAGAACTTGAATTTAAGTATGACCTAAAGAGGAGTTGCCATCAGGTTGTGTGCTTGATCATTGCATCCCGAATCCTGAAGTACAGATGTGTATCTTTGCAGGATGTCTTTGCTGGTTTTCTTTAACTTAAAAATATAGAACTTGTCCTGAAAGTTAAATTTCAAAGAGCCTACTTGGTTTACATGTAACTAAAGAGCAAACACTAATCATCAGGAATTATGACGTGGCTTTTTTCCTGCTAGGATGTGTTTAACTATGAGCTTCTGAACCTTCTAAGAATTACGGTGAAACCATTCATGTGCTTACATGCGCTTTTGTGGGATTGCAGGGCAACTCGTTTAATTCTGTAGAAAAAATAAGCTTTCACAAATTGAGTTTCTAACATCTTATCTGTCCATTTCCCAGATGCGTTTCCTGAACTGTACAAATGGACGGAAAGAGCCTTCCAAGTCCATTCTTGATGTTGGCGTGGAAGCAGCTATAAAATTCAGTGGATTTGATGAGAAGATGTTCCTGGAAAGAGGAGGAAAGTATGTGTGGAGTAAAGCAGACATGAAACTGGACTGGTAACTCAATAGACAGAGTTTGGGCAGATGCGCCACGTAAAGAAGATGGGTGTGAGGTGTGTGCGTGTACAGATGTATCCGATTCTTTTATATGCACTTGGTATATTAGGTTGTTGTTTAGAATATCTGTTACATGCAAAGGTGTTAAATGTTTTCAGCATGTAGATGGTATTTTTATCCATCGCTTGCTTGCACGTTACCCAGAAAGTACAGAGCTTTCATAGAAATAGATCTCAGAAATGGACTTTCTCATCTGATGTATGAAGTACTCAAGGGCAAACTGTTAAGGTAATGTTACACAGGAAAAGGTTTTATGATAAAACCTAAGTGTGCACGCCGGAAAACAAACCCAGCCCCTTCGTCCCAGTCTCTGATTCATTATGAACAGCTGTAATGATGGGGAAGTGGAAACTTCTCACCGAACAGATTCTGCGTTGCTCCATGGGAGGGCAGACTGCAGTTTCTCACCGAGTCACAAGAGGGCAAACAGGCGGCCCTGTGGAAGCAGTCCCTGCCTGTGCGGGGGGAACCGAGGGGCACAACCTAGGAATGGGTATCTCGCATGGTAGATAGAAAAGGAAATCAAGGCGAAAAAAATGGCATTTTCATTCCTTAAGACTTAACCATAAAATCAGCTCTTGGCCTCCTCCATCTCTTCCATAGACACACGGTATTTGCAAAAGTGTCAGAGGATGTAATTTTTGAAAGAGTATTTTATTTATCATGAAAGAATATTTTACTTGTCCTAAAACATAGAAGTGCATTTTACCCAATTTGAACAACTTCTTATTTCCCATTAGCAATGACCTTAATTCAATCAAATATTTACAGCAAAACCAATATTTGCATTTTATTCAGAGCTCGTTCCATTTTCCTTTCATCAGCAAAGAGTATTATTTTTACCATTTTTTCCCTTCCCATTAATACAGTTCTGATGAAGATTCCTGATGAGATGATGATCCTATGTAGCAAACATAGCATGTGTCTTCTCTTGCATACTGGCTGTGTTACTTCTGTGCTTTTTCTTTTCCTAAGACATGGAATTACAAACTGTAACAAAGTTCATGGATCATACAACCTTGTTTTAAAGGTTGCTTGGCTTAGCAATCGTTGTTACTTGCTGGTTACAAACATGTATTCAGTGAAGGTAGTTGGGTTTTGTGATAGCTATGTTTGAATTTAAGAGCTGACAGCATCAACATGAAGTACAAAAAAGTCACTAAACCCTACAAAACCAATAATCTAATATGCTGCATTCACGCTTGGTTTTCTAGCTTTATAATCACAGTTGTCTGAATTTAACTAGTCCCATTGTCCCTAAAGCTCTGTGTGGAGGGTGTGGGGACAAGCATTGCACAAAGCAGAGCTGGCACTACTCGTTCTCATTGTCCCTCGAACTCAGCACCTGCGCTGCCTCAGACATCTCAATATTTGTAGCAGTTGGCATGCATTAAATGTACTACGCAAAGAAAATCACACCTTTCCTTTTTCTGATCGTGCTAGTTGGTCTTTTTAAACAGTTTTTCAGGAGAAATGCTTTGCATTCCCTTAAGGCATCTTCAAAGCTGAAGGGGCAGGCACTTAAGTAGGAGCTGCTTCTTCTGACTAAAGGAGCCGCATCTCTGAATACACTGTGAAAATGTTTCCCTTTATAATTGCTTCAGTTTCTGTTATAAATATGCTGTCAAAGTGATGCTCTTTTGCTTCTTTGTGTTTTCTGTTTTGCAATCACAACACTTCCTAGTTGCTTAAATTCAGTATTTTTTTTCCTCGCATTAATACTAAGTGACATTTAAGATGTACCCCCCCCCCACTTTAACCCCCCCCCAGTCTTTTGGCAGCTGTTTTGCTAGAATTCTGCCTGAGTAGCAACGTCGGGCAGCACAAATTTATGTAACTGTGGGGTTTGACTTCCTCGGTGTTCCCATGGCTCAGCTGCTCAGTCCAGCCCCGTCCTCAGCATCTCTGAGAAAGGGAGCATTTTCCTTTGCTGCTGGCTCACTCCCAGCGTGGGGAAAGATGGAGCGTGTCCATGTACCGCTAAAGGTACCAGCGCGCTGGCTCTGCGGGAGATGCCAGCTGCATCACAGCACGCAGATGCGAGGGGCACAGCCTGCCCTCAGACCCAGCCCTGCCATCCCTGCCTTTGCATCTTCTCTGTAAAGGGCTCTTGTGTCGCTGCAAGAGATCCTCTGCGCCTGAGGAGGAAGCTGCGGGAGAAACAAACTGGAGCTGAAAATGTGAAAAGACATCGAGGACGGCTTTTATCAGAAGGTTCTGAGTTCTTGCCTTCTTAAAATCTTAAGGGTTTTCATCGCCTCTCGCTACCGTGCATAATTAAGACGTTTCTGCTCTGCGTGATGCTCTTTTCCAAAGGAAATGCCAGTCGTGTGCATTAGAAATGAAGAATTTGACTTAGCACAGTTTGACAGACAGTTGTTGAAGTTAAAGAATAGCTATGATATTTTTATAGGCAAAATTCATTTTTGTGCAAACTCTTCAATTTTTATATTTTTTTGGCTACGGTTTGAGTAACCTCCCTTATTTTTTATTTATTTATTTTTTTTAATCTATAAACACAGTTCACGTTGGTCCAAAACTGGACTGCAGGCTTTCATTCTTGTAGTTGGGCCTGGCTTTCAGCATGGGAGTAGAAAAATAATACTGCAGTCAGTAGGGCTCCTCCCAGGCTTAGAGATTTCATGCACACTGTGACCCTGCAGAGTCAGGGTTTAAATTTAAGTACTACAGACACAGATACGCTTAATTGTGTTTTCATGTGTAATCTCATAGTACTGCAGCTAAGCACTTGCTGAGGACGCTGAACCGAGGAGGGACTCGCGCTGTAGTTCGGCAGCATTATCCTTATTTCTAAAATCTGTAGAAAATGAGTGCTTGGGAGAATTAGTTCCTTCAGTTAAAATATACTTTGGGTAATGAAAATAGTGTAATTTAAGATGCATTATCAGATGCTCTCTTTTTCAGTGCGAAGGGTGCTTGACATGTTTGAATGTTACAAATGATGAATTTTTAAATGAGGCTGTCACATCATTAGTGCCAAGTATTTTACATGAGTATTTGCACATTTCAATAAACATTTCTATTTTCTTAAGTGTGCCTGTAATTCTCTTTTTTTTTCGAAAAAAATAAAACATAACCCAGCACCACCGCCGCTGGATGGGTGACTGCATTCACCAGAGATTTCAATTACGGAGGCAGTCTGTATTTGGCACAGGAGGCTGCTCACTCAGCGCTGAGGGCAGCGTCCAGGCCCACGTGGAGAACAATAGTGGGGATTCTCCTGGTGAGGAAAAGCATTCCTGACAGTGCTTCAGTGGACCAGGCTGTGTTGGGAGCAAACAGTTAAAGACCTGGTGGTGCTGAGAGGATGCCTGTCACAAACCACACAACTACCCATAAATATCTGAGGAGAAAAAAAAAGATTATCTTTTGTTATGGAAAATAAAGAGAGAAAAGCCGGTCAGTTGAGAGGAGCAAATATAAAGGGCTTCTCAAGCTTATCTTTTCTTCAGGCTATAAACCCCTGTACTAGACAACCTGAAATGGAGCTTTGCACAGTCAGGGGTTGTGTGGGGTGGGAAGGCTTTATATTTTGTTCCCCCTGGGCCTTTTCCAGTTGTTTTTTTCCCTGCATATTCCAGCGGAGCCAAGGTGCCCAGGAGCAAGGAGCTACAGCAAGATGCTTTCTGCCTCCCAGCTGCCCTCCCCAGCCGTGACCTCCACAAGGTGCACACCGGGGCTTCTGTCTCGTGCCACCCCTGCGGCCGCTCGGGCAAGGGCATAAGCTGCATTTTACTGAACCAACCAGCCAGCTGCTATTCTTCTCGCCAGCACGGTCTTTTTGTCTTTGTTGGCTTGGTGGCTTACAGAAGAAAGCTGGTTGTGGCTTGATACATAAACCCACAGCCAGCAAGCAGCTGTGTTTGCTAAATGGGGCTTGCAAAACAGCCACGTCCATCACGGGTTCCTTACATTTCCCTTCTTTGCAAGCAAGGCAAACGCTTCTGCCCTTCCTCGTCAAATGCCCCGTTGTTTGGCCACGGGGTGACCTGCAGGGCCGAGCGGAGTCGTGCGAGGGCAACCTGAGATGCGAATCATTAAAAACAATTAAAAAACCCCATGGCAACACCATCAGCACAGCACGCCTGGGGAGGCCACCACCACTGCTGGACCAGCGCAGGAACACGCCTGGCGCTGCCAACCTGGAAATGAGCGCCCACAGCCCAGAAACCAACTGTGTCCTGCGCTGCAGCCAAAGCAGTGGGGCTTGCAGGCAAGGAGGGGATCCTGCCGCTCTGCTCCCGACTGTGAGACCCCACCGGGAGCCCTGTGTCCAGTTATGGAATCCTCAACATCAGAAGGAGATGGAACTGTTGGAACAGGCCCAGAAGATGGTGCAAGGGCTGTAGCACCTCTGCTATGAGGCCGGGCAGAGAGAGTTGGGTTTGTTCAGCCTGGAGAAGGCTCCAGGGAGACCATAAAGCAGCTTCCAGCACTGAAAGGGGCTGCAGGAAAGCTGGGGAGGGGCTTTTTCCGAGGGCATGGCATGATAAGAGGAGGGGGCATGGTTTAAATTGGAGAGGGGAAGATTCAGATTAGAATCATAAAGTCATGTAATGGTTTGGGTTGGAAAGGAATTTAAAGCCCATCCAGTTCCACCACCCTGCTGTGGACTGGGACACCTCCCACTGGATCAGGTGTCCAAGGCCCATCCAACCTGGCCTTGAACCCCTCCAGGGATGGGGCAGCCACAGCTTCCCTGGGCAACCTGGGCCAGGGCCTCACCACCCTCAGCGTGAAGACATTCCTCCTTATGTCCAATCTAAATCTGCCCCTCTCCAGTTTATCCCCATTGCCCCTCGTCCTATCCCCACAAGCCTTTGTGAACAGCCCCTCTCCAGCTTTCCTGTAGCCCCTTCAGGTACTGGAAGGTCGCTATAAGATCTCCGTGGAGCCTTCTCTTCTCCAGGCTGAACAACCCCAACTCTCAGCCTGTCCTCCTAGGGAGGTGCTCCAGCCCTCCGATCATCCTTGGAGCCTCCTCTGGACCCCTTCCAACAGCTCCATTCCCTTCTAATGTTGAGGATTCCAGAACCGGGCTCAGTCCTCCAGAGGGGGTCTCACAGATCGGAGCAGCGGGGCAGACCCCCCCCCTCGCCGCTCGGGGGTTTCTGGGCTCGGAGCACACCGTTGGCGGCTCACGCCGAGCTCCTCCCCGCACCCCCCCGGCTGTGCTCGGGCCGCTGTCGGTCACGCTCCCCCCGAGCGGCGCTGGAGGCTGCGCTCCCTGTGCCGCCAGAGGGCGCCGCCGCGCGCCCCTCCCCGTCCCCATCCCCTCCCCTCTCCTCCTCCTCCTCCGGCGGAGAAAAGCCGCCGCCGCCGCTCGCCGCGCGCACTCGTGCTCGGCCGGGGGACGGGACCATGCCCGGCTCCGCGGGGTAGCGCCCCGCCGGCGCGGTAAGGGTTAACCTTTAAAGGGGCTGGGGGGGACCCTGCTGCCATCCCCTCCGTATCCTGGTGCGAGGGGCTGCATCGGTGGGGAGGGCGATGCAACGGAGGGGAGGGGTCTGCAATGGAAAGGAGGGGGATGCAATGGAGGGGAAGGGGCTACAATGGAGGGGAGGGGGCTGCGGTGGAGGGGAGGGGGCTGCGGTGGAGGGGAGGGGGCTGCAATGGAGGGGAGGGGGCTGCTGTGGAGGGGAGGGGGCTGCAATGGAGGAGAGGGGGCTGCTGTGGAGGGGAGGGGGCTGCAATGGAGGGGAAGGGGCTACAATGGAGGGGAGGGGGCTGCGGTGGAGGGGAGGGGGCTGCTGTGGAGGGGAGGGGGCTGCAGTGGACGGGAGGGGGCTGCAATGGAAGGGAGGGGGCTGCAGTGGAGGGGAGGGGGCTGCAGTGGAGGGGAGGGGGCTGCAGTGGGGGGGTGGGGCTGCATCGGTGGAGGGGAGGGGCTGCATCGGTGGGGAGGGGGCTCTTTGCACCGGGAAGAGCGCTGCCTCGATGGAGGGTCTCCGTGCATGATGTAAGAGGGGGTGCCCGCACCAGGGTGTGTGCCTCGGTGGGGAGGGGGCTCCCTGCCCCGGGAAGGGGCTGCCTTGATGGGGAGGGGGCTGTCTGCACTGGAGAAGGGCTGTCTTAGAGGGAGAGGGATGGCTGGTTGGGGAGGGGTCTCCCTTCATCGGGGGGTGGGGGATGCTTCGGAAGGGAGGGGGCTCCCTGCACCGGGGGGGTGGGGAGGGGGCTGCGGAGGTGCAGCTGCAGCAGGAGCTGCCGGGGATGAGATGGAATCGGCCGCGGGGCTGCCCCGTTCCCTGCGCTGTGGCTCTCGTAAAGGAGCTGAAGCATCTTGAGAGCTGAACAAGGCCAAGGGCGAGGTCCTACGCGTGGATCGGGCAGTGCGTGGTTTCGGTACAGGCTGGAGGAGACGGGATTGAGAGCAGCCCCGAGGAGAAGGGCTTGGGGTGCTGGGAGGTGAAAAGCTGGACATGAGCCGGCAATGTGTGCGCCCAGCCCAGAAACCAACCGTGTCCTGGGCTGCATCTGCATGGCCAGCGGGGAGGGACGGGATTCTCCACTCTGGGGAGACCCCACCTGGAGTCCAGTTCTGTAATCCCCAATGTAAGAAGGAGACGGAACTGTTGGAACAGATCCAGAGTAGCCTACAAAGATGATCGGAGGGCTGGAGCACCTTCCATCCGAGGACAGGCTGAGAGAGTTGGGGTTGTTCAGCCTGGAGAAGAGAAGGCTCCAGGGAGACCTTACAGTACCTGAAGGGGCTGCAAGAAAGCTGGGGAGGGACTTTTTACAAGGGCATGGAGTGATAGGACGAGGGGAATGGCTTCGGATTGGAGAGGGGAAGATTTAGTTTGGACATTAGAAGGAAATTCTTCACCATGAGGGTGGTGAGGCCCTGGCCCAGGTTGCCCAGGGAAGCTGTGGCTGCCCCATCCCTGGAGGGGTTCCAGGCCAGGTTGGATGGGCCTTGGGCAGCCTGAGCCAGTGGGAGGTGTCCCTGCCCATGGCAGGGGGTGGAACTGGATGGGCCTTCAGGTCCCTTCCAACTCCACCCATTCTGTTATTCTACTTCAGTGGCCCAGGTGGCCAAAAAGGCCAGTGGCATCTTGGCTTGTGTCAAAGACAGCATGGCCAGCAGGAGCAGGGAAGGGATTCTGCTCCTGGACTTGGCACTGGTGAGGCCACACCTTTTATCCTGGGTTCAGTTGCCCCCCTCACTGCAAGAAGGACATTGAGGTCCTGGAGCGTGTCCAGAGCAGGGAACTGAGCTGGGGAAGGGGCTGGAGAAGAAGGGTTATGAGGAGCGGCTGAGGGACCTGGGGTTGTTCAGCCTGGAGAAGAGGAGGCTGAGGGGAGACCTCATCACTGTCTACAACTGCCTGAAAGGAGGTTGTAGAGAGCTGTGTGTTGGTCTCTTCTCCCAGGTGATAGGATGAGAGGGAATGGCCTCAGGTTGTGGCAAAGCAGGTTCAGATTGGACATTAGGAAAAGCTTCTTCACTGAAATGGTCCTCAAGCACTGGAACATACACACAGGGAGGTGATTGAGTGCCCATTTGTGGAGGGGTTTAAAAGATGGGTAGGTGAGGTGCTCGGGGGTCTGGTTTAGTAGTGGGCAGGTGCGGTTGGACTCATTCTCAAAGGTCTTTTCCAACCAAGCAATTCTATGATCATTCTATGAAACAGTTCAGTGTCGTGGAGTGAAATAGTCACTCTTGGTGGGAGGAAGAAATGAGAAATAAAGGATGTGTGGATTGACATCCACAGCCCATGTGCTCAGGTACAAGTGAAGTGTGTGGTTTGGGGAGAAATTGTTTTGTTTGGGTAGTAGGGGTGGAAAAAGTAGGAGTGGGACTCTATTTCATGCTTCTGTCTTTTTATTCTTCCCTCACTGTGCCTAAGAGGTGCTGTCCTTGACTTCCTCGAGGTGTTGGAAGAAACCATGTCAGAGACAACAAGCTTGCCCCCCCTCCCTGGATCTCCAGTGTCCTTGTAAATCAAGGATATGCTATTCCTCAAAAATCAGGCCCTGTATCACTTGGTTTTTATTTGCTCTAAAGAACTGGGAGTGTCATTGGGACAGGCTGGTGGAAAAAGAGATTGCTCTTTGAATTTCCACTGTATTCTTGGAAATACTGCGATTTCTGCTCTGGAACATATTCTTCTGTGTTCTACAGCCAGCATGGATGATGATTTATAAATAGATCCATTTGTTTATATTGTTCCAAACAACTGTTTACCTTGTGCAATGGATTGCTGCGGTTCGCATTAGCTTATCAGCGCCGACCCGGGAGTGCCCCAGCTGAAGTTGCAGAGCTCTCGGGCAGAGATTGCGGCAGGAGTTCAGGGCTAATTGCTGCCCTTTCCATCCGCTTCCGTGGCCTGAGACGTAGCGAGGGGGTAGCAGAGGAAGAAGCGTGTTGTGGGGCAGCGCGGTGAGCTGAGGGGCACGTTTGTGCCTTTATGGAAGCGTCTGTGGTTATACTTGGATGGGACATGACCACGTGGGAGAACTTCAGTGAGTGTCCCATTGTAATGTCAGGGCATCGGGCAAAGGGACCCGGCGGGAAGGTTGTTAAATACCTGGCAGAGGCAAGAACAAGTGAGGAAGGAGTGGTGGTGGTGGAAATCTTTGCTTTTGCTTAGGAGGTACTTATAAAAGACAGGATTATTTTTCCCCCCCAGGATGAAGTTTTGTTCCTTTACCCCTTCCTCTCCCTGGTCACCGCATCTCCTTATCTCCTTGTGCAATCTGTGTATTGTTTATGAAGGGGAGGAACCATCTGCGAACAAATTACGAGTACAATGACAGATGTTTTAGTCTGATATAACTACTTTGAACAAGACAGCTTTTAGGTAAAACAAAAGGTTGATTTCCTCCCCCCCCAGCTGCCCTGATTCCTATTTTAGAAGGTGCGAGATGAAATCGTGTGTGTATCATTTATAAACAGTTACTGTAGGTTTTTTCCCTGGAGCATCGTTTAGCATTATGAGTTTTATTCGCTAGCAATCTGAATTTTGCATATTTTTATAGCAATAGCATGGGGGAAGAAAGACTGTGTATTGGCTTAACTGCTTTTGTTTCTCAAGCTTTTTCCAGTGCTACATTTCAAGTCTTTGTCACATTTTCTGTGGGTATTTTTTATAACTTTTGACAACTTTTCTTTCAGTGAAGCCAAAGGACAGGGCTGCCGCCTTAACCATGAGTTTTGGCTGCAGTGCAGTACCGGGAGCATGAATGGCTTCAGTGTATCTGCTGTGTTTACAAGAATGCTCTCATAGGCTGGCAGAAAACTCTTGTTTGCCCTCCCAGTGCTGATTCAGGAGAAAAATAACAACTCTGACCATTCCGCAGCTTGGTCTGCACACAGGACCCTTTCTCCTAGAGACCTGATGTAGCTGGGGAATTGGGAACCGATATTTCTCACCGAGTTTCCTGTGCAGTAGCATGAAGAGTTAAGCAGTTGAGTTAGCAACCTGTGGTTTGATGAGGAGGTTTGCTCTTAACTGTATTTCTTTTTGTATCTCGTGTTACAAAAAGGAAATGGAAAACAATTGCAAGCCAACCCACCCCTCGAGTTGAATGGTTTGGCAGTTGTGTGAGCGACTTGGGCTGTGGTCAACTACTCTTTTTACACGATGGGACCTTTTTCTGTTCTGCTTTGCAGAAAGGACCTCGTAATGATCATCTTTCCCTGACCTTTTAAAGGAGATCGGACAAAGATCATCATGATAATTTCTATTTCTCGCCTCTGCTGGCTGGGAGGAGCTGCTGAAAATGCACTTGCTCCCCCGGCCGCATGCTGCGAGGTGATGGGAATGATTTTTCTATTTCATAATCAAAGCAGATCAGAAATGCTTACAGCTGCTCTACATATGCAGTCAGTGAATACTGGAGCTGGCAGCGCTGAAATGGGTTTCCAAATAGCTTGAGTCTTTGCTCATGGTGCAGTTTATGGTGGTGACACCTTAAGTGTCTTTTCTCAAAAAGGCCGAAGAAAATGAGGGACAGAGAAGGTGAATCAACGTGTCTAATAGTTTTGTTTACTGTGGGAAAAAATCTCATCAGATGGTTCTAGTCTTGGCAAGACAATGGGTTTTTTTTTCTTTTTATGGAATCATTTCCATTTCTTTGAAGAATAGCGAGTGAGTGGTGGCTCGTTGCATTAAAATACTTTGGTTTTTTGGAGTCTTTATATTTACTCCTGACTTTAGCTTGGAAGTTTTACTGACTTGCGTTTCTGGAATATTGGGGTTATTTCCTGTTATCACAGAACTCCACAACAAACTACAGTCTGTGAAAGCTATCACTGTGGTTCTTGGAGAAGATTTCAGCTGACCTGCCTTCATCTGGGCTCCAGCCTCTGGTAAATAGGTCACCCACAGCGTAAGCGCTGGATAATACCTGACAACTGTTGTGCACATCCAGCCCTCACGGAGGGCTCTTATGTTTCGCTGGTGAGGAATATGGAGATGAATTTAGGAAAATACATTAAGGCAACAATCCATTATAGTCTCACCCCAGCCTGTTACGTGATCAACTTCTTCCTGTGCTCTTTATTTCTGCTCTTGGTGTTTACCAGACAGTCTGCTTCAGGTTTTGTTGCTGGTGAGGATCCATAGAAAGGGGACCGTGCGTGGATTTTTTCATCTCACAAACATTAATCTTTTTTTGTATATAGTTACGCATGTGTGTAGATATCAAATATTACACATAACATTTTTATAACTTACGTAACTATATTATATATAGCTAAAGTACTTTTTTTACCCTTGAATTTCTCTACACAATGTCTGGTAGGGGGTGGATCTGTCAGGGTTGTCAAAAGTGATTGCATGCTGTCCCACCCACACAGTCTTTCCTGAAGCACTCGTTATTATGACTTCTGATGTCTGTCTTTTTCTTAGCACATTGCCCTTGAGGTACATCCTCTCCAGATTTGGATATGCTGATAATGAAGTTGCGGCTTTGTTCAGCACGGCAGAGTTGGAGCCGCCTCTTCCTGCTCTTGCAAAGGGTTAGTGTGCACACGCTGGGGCAGACCCGGGCAGCCTGTGCTGGTGAGGAAGACAGGTGATTGAGTGACGGAATGGTTTGGGTTGGAAGGAACCTTCGAAGATCTAGTCCACTCCCCATAGGCAGGGGTTGACTTCCACTGGATCAGGTCACTCAAAGCCCCATCCATCCTGGCTTTGAACACTTCCAATGATGAGGAACCTGAGGCTATTTCCCTTTCTCTGGTACATAAAAGGATCTTTCTGGCAGATCAGTCTTTTCTTACATAGATGAGCCTTGCTAAACAGCTGCTGAAGCTGCACGTGCAGTGTGGTCCCCAGAGTAACTTGGGGTGGTGGCTCTGCTGTGGCCCTGAGCTGGCAATCCAGGCAGATGCTCTTGCTTGAAGGACTTCCCCTAGCTGTTGGCAGGTACTCGGGGGTGTTCGATGACATCAGGTCCTCCCAGGAGGATTTTATATGGCCTTTGCAGGTCGGGCTGCCCACCCCCGGTGACCAGCCCGGTGGCTGTGGTGCTGTGGGTGTGCAGAGCCCGTTCCCTGCTCAGATGCCTCCTCCTGGGGCTGACAGAAGGGGTCATGGCATATTGGTTAAGGCAATCGTATTTTTCTGGGAATGATGCTTTAGACAGTGTTTAGGTTCTCTCAGGAGGAAAAAGGAATATTATTTAACTCTGGTTTTCATTCTGTTGCTACTTAAGGAAAGTTTTCCCTTTTCTCTCTCTGTACCTGTATTAAGAAATACATCCACCCAGACAGAATGAGAGCGGTGCTTTGGGACTTGTGTGGTCGGGTTTATGCCTCGGCTGCAGTCTTGTAACAGTGACTGCCAATTCAAGACCAAGCTATTTGCAGTCAGTATATATGTATTTTTAGTCTGGTTTCCTGAGAAAATAGAGATTATGTGCAGCTCTCTCTGGGAACGTTTGTCTTTTGCTTTCGCTCTTAATAACTTCTAAACCTTTTGACCAACTCTCATTGTGTTTGAGAGGGGTAGAAGCTTATCTCCAATAAACCCACAAGCTTGCTGGCAGTAGGCAGCCCGTGCAGAGTGAGAGATGCCCGTTGAAGGAGAGACTGCAGTCCAAACTCTCCCTACAACTGTGACGCACATTCCTAGGAAACTGGATTTTACTGGCTCACTTGCTTACAAATCAACTTATATTATGCTCCTATTTTTTTTCCTATCTCAAATTAGACTGTTATTTCCTCTTTAGATATTTTTGTAACAATTTTTAATATGGAGGAAGAGAAGTGTTTAGTCTTTAGCCCCAAACAGCTTTGTAATGCTGCAGAAAGGGCATGATGAGAGAGGAAAGGCTCTGTGTTTTTATACATTATAATACTGTGCTTTATATATTACAGTAGTATTCTGCTTAGATGAATTCCCTTTTATTAAAATAATTATTTTATCTTTTCTTTTATTAATTTTTGTCTTGTAATACCAATTCTTTAGACACCCAGAAACTTTTGGGATTCTTGTAGTTGTCTTGTATGAAGATTGCCATCTTGTATGAAGATTGTTCCCCGAGTGGCACACATTACTTGATAGGCTCTAAACTGAAGTAGTTCAGTCTTATTTCTATATTTCTCCTCTGTTTTTGTCTTGCATAAACACACCCTGTGTGACCCTTTCAGTTAGCTGATCACTTCCGCACACTGATTTTTTTGTACATCTGGCAGTCTTCTGTTTGTTTCTTCATGCTGATTTGATTAATGTCGTGCCATCATCTTTCTTCATGGATAATGTATTTCTTGTCATGCATTTGGAGCCTAGAGGAGAAACACCTACACCTACTTTCTTTAGATTAATTATGCATCACTGTTACCTTTGATGTGTACTGCCTGTTCTTACTTCTGTGGAAGAAGCGCTGACCAAATGCACACGTTTAGGACATGTGAGGTGTTAGTTTTGTAGAGAGGGCGTCCAGACATAATTTAAAAAAGCCCCAAACCCACGACTTTTATTAAAGTTTCCCATATTTTCCTGATGCTATTTGTACTTCTGGTATTTGTTGACATCCTGGATTTTGAAAGGCTTGCAGATGACGTTTCTCTCTACTTTAAATTACTAGATCTAGTTCACGCTTGTGCCAATCATTTCCTAGTTGTGTGCCTGCGTAGCTTTCTAGCAAAGATGTCGTGACGGCATCCACTGGGTCTCTCGGGCTGCAGCAGGAAAGCTGGGAGAGGTCGGTTAAACACGGTCACTGCTCCAGGACGCCTGTGCCAGCTCAGACGAGGTTGGTTGAGGTTTGGTCTCTGCTGATCCTCGGCACCAGACTTGGTGGCTGTGCAGGCAGGAGCACTGTGAGTGTGCTGCAGGGGATGCCTGAAAGGATGCAGGAGGGTCCCTGAGGGGTCAGGAGGATGTTGGTGGCTTTACCTCATGTGTGGCGCAAGCAGGTCAGCAGCCTGTTGGGCTCTGGCTGGCTCCTAAGAACAGGCTGGCGTTACAGAATCATAGAATAATTTGAGTTGGAAGGGACCTTAAAGATCATCTGGTTCCAACCCCCGGACATGGGCAGGGACATCCCACTGGATCAGGCTGCCCGAGATCCATCCAACCTGGCCTTGAACACCTCCAGGGATGGGGTAGCCACCACTGCTCTGGGAAACCTGTTCCAGTGTCTCACCACTCTCACAGTGAAGAAATTCTTCCTAATGTCCAATCTAAATCTGCCCCTCTACAGTTTGTACCCGTTCCCCCGGTCCTGTCCCTACAAGCCTTTACGCACAGCCCCTCTCCAGCCTTCCTGTAGCCCCTTCAGGTACTGGAGGGTCTCTATAAGGTCTCCTTGGAGCCTTCTCTTCTCCAGGCTGAACAACCCTCTCTCTCTCTCAGCCTGTCCTCGTATGGGAGGTGCTCCAGCCCTCCCATCATCTTTGTAGCCTCCTCTGGACCCGTTCCAACAGTTCCATGTCCTTCTTACATTGAGGATTCCAGAACTGGACACAGTATTCCAGATGAGGTCTCACAAGAGAGGAACAGAGGGGCAGAATCACTTTCCTCGCCCTGCTGGCTGCGCTGCTTTTGATGCAGCCCAGGATATGGTTGGTTTCTGGTCTGTGCCCCGCACATTGACGGCTCCTGTCGAGCTTCTCATCAGGTGGCACCCCAAACCCTTGTGTCTCGAGTAAGGTGCAGGTAAAACAGACCAGGCACCTCTTCCTATCTAGCGAGTGGTAGAACCTGTTAAGCGCAGTGTGACGCTGACCTCTTCCTAAGGGTGCAGTTTGCATTACCTCATCTCCAGCTCTGATGGTAAACAGATAAAAGCCTTAAGTTCATGGATTTCCATCCATTCATACTCACCTATGGGGGTAAGTTTATCTCAAGGCTCCAAGCTAGTTTGTTTTTCTTTATCCTGTGATGTGACAGTCTCTGGCCTTGGGAAAAGCTATGGTAGGAGCATTTGTGCCGTGCGAGGCTTGCCCTGCCGGGTGCTGCTGACCTTGGCACCCACCGCCGCTGTTGTTGGCTCCAGTACGTCTGTCCGTATGTCCTGTGCTTTGGATAGGGGTGGCTCGCAGGCAGCTGTCCTTCACGGTGTGAGTTATCCTCTCTGCTGCAGTGTCTCACCTTCACTGCTTGCCAGAGCCTGGCTCACATTGAATTCCCGCCGTCACTGGGCGTCACCTCTGCTGGTGTTTGGAATATGTAACCACCCGTATCCATCTATCCTTCCACAATTTGATGTCTCACTGGGACAGCAGCATTAACCACATACTTGGCATGGTTTTGCCTCTGGAAATCCACTCTCAAATATCTCACCAGTGACTTATATAGGGTAAAATGTATAGTTCCTGTTGTTTTTCTGTCCCGTTTGCATGTGTGAGGAGACATTAGTAGGATGATAGCACACACCTCTTTCATCTTCGGTTCCAGGTTGACATTGCCTTTGAAAAAATCTTACTTCAGAGGGAGCAGCGATGCAGCTCTAGCTTCACTTCATATTATAATTTGATTTTAAGCTAAATATCTGACAAATCCTTAGACAGCTCATAAATCCAAGGAGTGTGATAGTCTTTTTAGCAAACTGTCAGTTAGTGCTAAATATTTTCATCAGTCATTTCACATTTCCATTAGCTCCTTAAACAGCTGAAGTTCACAGACTTGAATGAAATCTAATGTTTATGGCTGTGTTCCTTGGCTTTGAATTTAGGCTACTGATAGGGAGCCGTATTACGTTAGAGGTAAATGTGGTTTGGCGTTGATTTTTTGTTTTGTTTTTGTTTTTCTTTCCTTCACGATTTTTGTCACAATCTTTATCAATGACCTGGATGAAGGCATTGAGTGCACCCTCAGTAAGTTTGCAGATGACACTAAGCTGGGTGGAAGTGTGGATCTGCTGGAGGGTAGGGAGGCTCTGCAAAGGGATCTGAACAGGATGGACCGCTGGGCCGAGACCAATGGGATGAGGTTTAACAAGGCCAAATGCCGGGTCCTGCACTTGGGGCACAACAACCCTATGCAGTGCCACAGACTGGGGGAAGAGTGGCTGGAAGGCTGCACAGAGGAGAAGGACCTGGGGGTAATGGTTGACAGTGACTGAACATGAGCCAGCAGTGGCCCAGGTGGCCACAAAGGCCAATGGCATCTTGGCTTGGATCAGAAATGGTGTGACCAGCAGGTCCAAGGAGGTGATTCTCCCTCTATACTCGGCACTGGTGAGACCGCACCTTGAATACTGTGTTCAGTTCTGGACCCCTCACCACAAGAAGGATGTTGAGGCTCTGGAGCGTGTCCAGAGAAGAGCAACAAAGCTGGTGAGGGGCTGGAGAACAAGTCTTATGAGGAGCGGCTGAGAGAGCTGGGGTTGTTTAGCCTGGAGAAGAGGAGGCTGAGGGGGAGACCTTATTGCTCTCTACAACTACCTGAAAGGAGGTTGTGGAGAGAAGGGAGCTGGGCTCTTCTCCCAAGTGACAGAGGACAGGACAAGGGGGAATGGCCTGAAGCTCCGCCAGGGGAGGACATCAGGATAAATTTTTTTGCGGAAAGGGTCATTGGGCATTGGCAGAGGCTGCCCAGGGAGGGGGCAGTCACCTTCACTGGGGGTGTTTAAGGGACGGGTGGATGAGGTACTGAGGGACATGGTTTAGGGAGTGTTAGGAATGGTTGGACTCGATGATCCAGCGGGTCCTTTCCAACCTAGTGATTCTATGATTCTACTGTTCTGGTCTCCAGACCGGTGCAGGCCTGTTCTTGTTACCTTTTGTTGGTGGGCATCGTTGGGTTTGGGTGGGATAATTCAACATAGCTGCCAAGTATGAGGAAGTGTCAATCCATCGTGTCTCCTCATAGCACTAATAATAGTGATGTCCTGTTTTTCCAGCAGGCAACACTACTGCTAGTGACAGCTTCAGGAGGGATCACTGGAAGGGCAGCAGGGTCATTCAGGATCCCCGCTGTTTCTTCTCCCCTTGGGATCTTTCATCATACAGATTCATTTCTCATCCCTTGAGACTGTCTCATTCTTTTCATAGAAATACTGGCATATTTCTCACTGTGGTATGTGCTGGAGCACCTCCCATCCAAGGACAGGCTGAGAGAGTTAGGCTTGTTCAGCCTGGAAAAGAGAAGGTTCCGAGGAGACCTTATAGCGACCTTCCAGCATCTGAAGGGGCTACAGGAAGGCTGGGGAAGGGCTGTTTATATAGGCTTGAAGTGATTGCCCACGAGGGGCAACGGCTTGAAATTGGAGAGGAGCAGATTTAGACTGGACGTTAGGAGGAGATTCTTCACAATGAGGGCGGTGAGGCCCTGGTACAGATTGCCCAGGGAAGCTGTGGCTACCTCATCCCTGGAGGTGTTAAAGGCCAGGTGCCTTCGGCAGCCTGAGCCAGTGGGAGGTGTCCCTGCCCATGGCAGGGGTGTTGGAATGAGATGATCTTTAAGTTCCCTTCCAACTCAAACCATTAGATGATTCTATGATATCAACTTACTCTCATCATGAATTGTGGAAAGAGGGCAAAGATAGTGGAGAGTTTTGGGCAAGGGGGGAGGGGAAACCAAATTGGCATTTTACTGCCTTTGTCAAAGTGTTACTGAAGTTACAACTTGGAGAGTGCCAGGGTAAAACAGTATGTGGACGTGCACATCAGGATGTCCTATCAATGTCACCTTGATGTGAAAATAAACTAATCCACTTGTCTTCTAAATACTAAGGGAGCTTTTGTGTGATTCCCTTAACGTGGGTGACATGGGAATTCTCCAGCTTTTCTGGTTATGGAGGTTTTGAAGAATTCACAGTATCTGGAGCTCGACGTGAAAGAGAGGAAGTCTTGAAAAACAATACAGGAAAATGTCTTTACAGCCCAAGTGACTTAAGGGAGGTGTGCTTAAATGAGTGATGGTAGAAATCCTGCATCACAGTAAGGTCTAAATCTTCTCTAGTTTAAATATTTCTGATAAATGTTTTATGGACTTTGGATTTTGTTTCTTTAATGTTTACCAATTATGCTAAGAAGTTGGTAATCTTGGGGGGGAGAAGTCTGAAGCAAACCAAGAAAGTAACCCTTAAGTAAAGTTCAACTTAATTACTTGAGAAAACACAGCCTTATCTTTTCCCTGTGTAAATGCCTGCAAGGCCGGTGTCGAGCCGCCAGTGTGTCAAAGTTACACATTTCTTCAGGTAGCAACCTGCTTGCCCACCTTCTGGGAGGGGAAGGGGAAAACCGGCTTCTGGAGTGAGGCTGTGGGATCGGTATTCGTGTGATGGAAGAGTGCAACTGGAAGAGCCTACTGAGAACCACCTGAAGCTAAAAGTGAACATCCCACCTCCAAAGAGGTATTTAGGGTAGAGGTGGTTGAGAAGCCATTGGGTGTCTGTGCACTTGAAAGTTGCTGGAAGGCTGCAGGAGGTTAGTGTCTGACCATCAGCAAGTTGGTCTTCCAAGAACCGTGGGAGACGCTCTTCATGGAAGCCGTAGACCTGAGCTTAGGTGTTTCTGCTGTCTAAGTGTTCCAGTGCTCGAGTGGGAGAAAATCCCAACGTTCTTCAAGGAGATCCCCCACCAGATGTTCATGAGAGCTTTGATTATTTCCATGCAGTGAAAATATGCAGAACTCTAGTACCTGAAAATGGTAAAAGCTGTAACAAGATAGTATGAAATGACTTAAGACTTATGTTTCTGTTTGTTAGGAACATCTTATTTTTTAATACATACATCTGATATAAACACATTGTGTTTTGATGCATTTATAAATGCTTAAAAGGGCTTCATGATAATAGTCTTTTCTGCGATTGCATCGTTATGTGCAGTGCAAATCACTGCAGTGATGGGAAGTCTGTGGGGATCAGAAAAGATTCCCTATTATGCCTGAGAACTTTTTTCTAAATGTATTGTTCTAATTTCTCTAAAACAAGTTACTTTGCGTAATAATACAAAGAAAATTCCTCCAGCCACTCAGTATACTGAGACAAGGGAATGGGGGTATTTCAAAATAGGAATACTTTGCATAAATTGTTTCAAGAAATACTTGCTGTTTCTTGAATGTTGACATTTCCTATGGATGTTGATGGTTAAGTCGTATAGTGGAACTGTCAGAGAAGAAAAGATACGAGTACCTCAGGAAAGAATAAAGTAAATATAGTGGTTTTTCCTTTCAATGCAGTGTGTTTTGGCAGCTGTTATCTATTCTGAGGAAGGTACCACACACACTAAAAGCACGCAGTCTGTCTCAAAACAAACGAGAACGTTGGGCATCAGATGATACATCTTAAAAGTGCACGGATTCTTCATCTGTAAGGGCTTGGTGTGTCTGTAACCGAGGGAGCGGGACTGTCGGACAGGGAAGATGTGAGTTGTGTCAGCACCTTCTCGGGGGGTTGCCGGGTGTAGCATGGAGGCTGCCGGGCTGAAGGGGGGCCTTTGGCTGCTGTGGTGTTAGGAATTACAGCATTGCACGCTGAGCTATAAACGAGTAGCAGTGCACACAGAGGAGAGACTGTGTGCCCTGTTGACAGAGCTGTGTTTTCCTTCCTGGCAATTCTCGTTTGGATCATTCCCATTTTTCACACTTGCTCCCCGTGTTCTCCCATGTGTGCATGGAGGTATTGGTTGGTTGGCTTGGCTTTGAGGCTACAGGGGAAACTTGAGGCGGAAATCTGAAGATAAAAAGATTCTTTCCTATCAAAGAACTGTCATCCTCTCAACTGATGGAGCACCTTCAGTAAATGTGTGGATACAGGGGAAGTCGCAGTCACTGTACAGCTCTGATCCAAGAGGCAAAGGGGAGAACCCCCATGAAATCCCAGGGCTATGGGGAGTGTATGCTTTGGGATAACGCCGTTGTATCAATCTCTTCTTGCTTCCTGTTTTGCCTTTGTTTGTGGCCACGTAGCTCACTGCCCGTCAAACCTCTGCCGAGTCTGTCCCTCTGGCCGTAGCCTATACAAAAGGCAGTTGTACCCCAGGGAACCTCTGTGCCTCTGCCGCGCGTTGTACAGATACTTCATGGCCTTAGAGGCATCCCCCGTGTGCTTCTTTGCATCCAGCCCGTCTCTTGCGTGCTCACGTTTTCAAGGGGGGCAGCGTAGGTGCTTCAGGAGTGCAGAAATGTGAATCGAGGGCATTTAGAATGAAAATTTCCTCCATAAAAAAAAAAAACATACTGCCTTTTTCCCAGTCAAATACTTTGTGTGTTTCAAAGTGTCTGGGATGAACGGCAACTTGTGATTGACTGTCAAAACGAGGTCAGGTTAAATCTCTGGAATTCTGGGTCAGGCTGAACCTGCCCTTAGACTCCTGTTTAGTTTCTCTCTTGCACTTCAAATGAACAACAGCTTTAGAAAATATCAGCAAATGGAGGAGTTGAGAAAGGGGTTTATGTTCTCATGCGTGCCTGGGGAATGGATAGAAACTTTTTTGATATTCAGACTTTTTTACACCACTTGGAGCTCTCATCATAGTCAAATTATTTTAATATTTCCGCTTAAGAAAATAGACTAGCAAGCCACGTGGAAAAAGTATTTTTTCCCTACGTGCTATTAATGCTGTTGAAAGCAGTGTGATATGTCTACTTCTCCTTTCTTATAGGAGTCCATACAGTATTTCATCAACGTTACTGCTTTTGAACATCATCTGAAAGGATTCCAAACCCTTCTCCAGTAAGATAAACGTGAGATGCTGATTTCATTATGTTAACAGTAGGTTTGGATTGTTTGTTCTTTGCTGGAGGGAAAAATAAATATAGGGAAGACATTTCCTATTCCAACTTTTTAATGAGCAGGTGTTGGGGGGGGAGGGAGGTGAGTTGTCTTCTCATGAAGGCTTAATTGTACGTGTTTTTCTATTACGTGTATTATGGTAAACCTGGTAGTTAAATTCAAGTTAAGAGCACCTCACAGATCTAAACCAACACGGCTTCTTTTGTGAGTGCACCCAGGAGTTATTGAAGTAGTAATAGCTGTCAGGTTTGAGGCAAAGCTAGTAATTAAATCTTCTGGCTTATCATGTTAGAAAAGTAATATATTTCTCTGTTTTCAGCACACAGTATCTCATCTACTAGTATGAATGGATCTATTAAAATACCTTTTATCACTATGGTTTGAGTTTTCCTGTCTCCATGAAATCATGTAGCTGCTTTCGGTAAAAAGCCTTTAAAGAGCTTCCCACATCTGTTCTGATAAAAAGCGTCTTATTGTCGTGAACCAGCCAGGAGAATTAACTGTTCAGCTCTGGTAACCCGAATAACACTTGCCAAGTGGAAACGATGTGGGCTACGTAAACCCAAGGGAAGGAGGGGCAGGACTGTGGCAGGTGAGGGCTCTGGGGAGCCCGTGGGAATGTCACCTCCTGGCTTGAGTGCCGGCAGCGCTGGGCTGACACCGAGCAGCAAGGAGCTCTACCTGAAGCTCTTGCCTGCTTTTCCTTTCACCAGAGGATACGCTGAAGTTGTGCTTTAGTGTTTCAGGGTGTGACTCTGTAACCTCGGTGGCATGAGGATTGCAGGACTTCAGTTCAGTTGTGGCATGTAGATACCTTGCCCAGGAGAATTTCCCTCGGACGAGAGCTTTGCATCCCTGGCTCCAGCAGGAGCTGTCGCTGCCGAGGGCTCTCGTCTTTCACCCTGTGGTTCTTCCCCCTTTCTCTAGGGGGATGATGAAATGCAGCCTCCTGACAAGGCTCGGAAGGCTGATGGGGACATCGTGTTTTGCATAATCATACATCACCACCATGAGTAAAAGTGAGAACCCAAAGCTGAAAGTCCTTCTTGTGCACACAACCTGTCAAATGCCATCCTTTTCCTATGTGTCCTTTAGCCTTTGTCCTTGGAGCCTGTGTCCCCCAGGCTGAGCGGCATCATCGGCTCTGACAGGGGAAAGTGGAGGCAGATGAGTTTCAGGGCCGTCCGTGCCTCCCAGCTACTCTTGGCTGACACACCAAACAGATGAGCCACGGGCTGTCGCACAAATACAGAGCAGATCCCCCTGCCTTTCTTCCCACATCTGCCCCCGGCCCTGCGCTGAGCCTGGCGCAGGGTTCCCAATTCCGCCTGTCAGCTTGTGGCTCTGTACAATAGAGCTTTCTTGGGGGGGAAACCATTGCATCGCGTCAGCAAAAGCGCACCCGGTGGATGGAGCAGCAGCTGGCTGTGAAATAGAAACGAGGAGATGTCTGTGGGAAACAAACTGGGAATCACGATGCTCCAGCAGGGCTGGGCTACACCAGACACCATTTGACAGTTTCAGTTGTAAGACAGAAGCTAAAAAAAAAAAAGGAAAAAAGCCACTTATGCTGTTTACCAGCCTATCATTCTCCAATTTTTCACAATAAGTAAGCAGTCACAAAGAATGATTTCTTTGTGTGAGCAGCGTGTGGCTCAATGCAGTCAGATTTTCAATGACGAGTTTCCTGGGTGTCCATGGAATGGGAGATTGCATCCTGGAAAGCCGCAGCTCTGTGAAGGTGTGGGGAATCATACTGGATGCAGAACTTCAGCTTACCAGTGCGGTGTGGAGAGGAGGCGAGGCTGATTTAATCCTTGGCTGAAGGGATTCATAAAATAAACATTTTTCTCTTTGCACTGCATTAATGACAGTAATACTCAAATTCTGTATCTGGTCCTGGTTTTCACATCTTTAAAAGGTCTTTTGAAAACCTGCAGAAAGCATAGAAAAAGAGCCACAAGAATTATGAGTGCTGAAAAAACCAGTGATTTAATTTGGTAAGGGGGTGGGGTTGTGAGTAGCTTTTATTTTTTTGTGCATTTATGTTATTTGCAATTATTGGATCCCTGTCCAGATCGTTTTGGGGCAAATTTCTCGTGCAAAGGCAAATGTCTGAAATGGGTTGGACGGATTGAGCTGCTGGGTCCATCTCTAGCATTGGTTGCTCTGTTGGTGATGGAGGGCAATGTCACCAGCTATTAAGAAGTTGGCAATTGGCTCTTAAACACTGGTATAAAATGATTTTTTTTACATGAATTAAATAGTAAAAGAAGGTTTAAAATGCAAGGTGGCATGCAGGGGAGATGGTCAGATACTACACCCCTTTGGAAATACTTCTCAAAGTCAAAATCTGTTGAAGCCCAAGAAAAGGAGGAGGATCTCGAGTGCTGGGATGAGCCCTTTAGTTCTCTGCCAAATGACTGCATTTTGTGTGTATTGGGCACGTTCTTTTCACAGGGTTTAGACGTACAGGTTCCTGTTGAATATAATCATCGGGCTGAAGGCTGGGAGTCTGGCGGGATGCTGGCTAACCGAGGAAGAGCCCGTTGGGAAAGCCTTGTGTGGGAGGGGAGATAAGAGGTTTGTCTGTCTCGGTGTAGAGCTTAACCTAGTAGCTGGATATCTCCAAGGAAATGTCAGAAAGGAGGGTTGAAATCTCCAGTTTGGATAAGGCGAGAGAGGCCTGGAGTAGGAGGTAAATCTGTGAGGTCCCCCTGTAGAAAGGATAACGGACTACTTGTGGCTGGCAGAGATTGCCTGGGAGCAAACAGGAGGAAAGACAAATGCTGCTGATAAAAAGGGAATTGTTTCCTCAGGATATCTCCTGCCTTTGAAAGATTGCAGTGGAAGAGAGGGCCCCAGGAAGGCAGTGCTGGGGGAGCGGCTGGTGAAGTGCGGAGTGAGGCGCTGCCAAGGGCAAGGCTCTAGGAGGAAGAAGGAGGTCGGGAGACGCCTGAGTTGGATGAAGCTGGTGCAGTGACTTGAGAGTACTGGCTAGGACAAGTTTTGTGCTAGGGAAGAAGGGCTGGCAGATGGAAAACATCTGTGGTAGAGATGTAGGAAAGGAGTTTGCAGGCAGCTTAAGCAATAACCATATCCCAACAGCATGAGAAGAGACTGAGCATCTTGCCTGCCTTGATAAGAAAGTGTCTTGCACTCACTTTCCTTTACTTTCCTTTTTTTATTTTCCTCCTCTTCCCATTTAGAGAGCGAGAGCTATCGCTGTAGAACCATTGACTTCATCTCCTTTCCGTTTAGAACTTAGTGGCTGCAGCTCTTCAAACCAGTACATTGCCCTTCCCACCACTAGAGAAAGTGGTGGATCTCTTGAGGTGTCCTGCCCAAGGCAGGTGTGTGCCTGCGTAGTATTTGTTAGCCGTGTCCAAGCTACCTGTCTTGCTTTCAGGGTACTTGGGAAAGTGGGTAATAATTTGTGGTGTTCAGGTTAAAAAGCCTTCAGTGGTCCTTCTGACCCTGATGTCCAGGAAGCGGTGTTCTTATTTTACAAGCACATATTCTGTAATGAAAATAGACTTTGTAACTTTTTTTCCTTCCTTCCAAAATGTCGAGAGAATGTGGGAAGAGGGCAATATCGTAATTCCCTAGTTTTCAAGCAGGATTTGTGGCAAAGAAGCAAGTAGGAGGGGGAGGTTAAAGTGAAGAGGATGTGCAAGAAGGGAGGAGAGAATCTTTTTTTGGTGACATAACTGTTGGTTGAATAACTGCTCTGTAGCCTAATATGTTACGCTGTGTATATATATTTATATATAGATAAGCTTGTTCATGTGAAGGTTGTCTGAGCTGTCAGCCCATTCCTTCTACTGTTCGTTTTACTTTTTTCTAAAAGTATAGCAGATATTTTTTCTAGATCACGTCTCTCTAAATGGAAACCAGAGAGTGGAGGATGAAAATGGAGCTTCTGAAAATGAGCATTTAATTTCTGCAACAAAGATTGATGCATGCATTTATAATGACAAATACTTTTAAACAGCACGTTGTTTAAAACTTAACATGAATAGGGAAGACCATAATCTTGCATGTTTGGCTATAAACTAGTCCCAAAGCTGAACTTATTTTTTGGTTTGAATCGAGAGCAGGTTTTATGCTAAAAAGTAGTTTGAGGATATAGGTTTTGTGAGTATTTACAGGAAAGGAACTGAGCTCAGACATTCTCTCAGCAATAATACTGTTGGAGAAGCCTGAAAATGGGAAATAGCTTGAAGTGGAAGCAGGACTCCTGCCAGGTGCTGTGTTCTGAATTCCTCCTCCTTCTCTGGCATCTCATTACATTTTTTAAAATGCTCTGCCTACAGACTGATTTTGCTCAGAGCGGTGGGCTTTGCCGGTGGCTTTGTATGGATGTTTTCCTGGTACGGTTAAAGTTGCTGTAGTTCACTCTTGGGTTGGTATGTAAGAAGTCCCTGCCTGTGGCAGGGCTGTTGGAACTCCATGATCTTTAAAGGCTCTTCCAACCCAAACCATTCTATGATTCTGTGATTAAGTCTCTGAACTCAGTGCTGGATAGAATTTGTGATCCTTCAGGAGGTGTTTTCCTGACGTTCTGGGTCGTGGGGGCTGCAGCTGTGTAAGGTAATAGTAAAACGTATTTTTTTTTTCAGGCTTGGAAATCCATTGTATTAAAAAAAAATAAATAGAAACACTCTTGTGTCCCCCAAGATGATAAGTACAAACTGAGACAAGTAAGTGCAGAGTGTATTAAGAGGGGAATTCTCTGTCTTCACTGAGAGCACTTGTGCCGCTGTGCGGTTCTAAAAGCTCATTGCCACAATGGAGCTGTTCGATCTGGTTTTATTCGGTCAGTCTAAATAACGGCTGACCCTTTTTGGTTTTTCATGCTTGTCTAACACTACCTTAAGCTAAATGCCCAGCCTGGTTGGTGCTTTCTGATGGGATCCGTGTGACTGCCCAAGCAGAGGTTGTTGCGGAAGGCGTTCACGCGGACGGCGCTGGGCGCTCATGGGTGCAGTTTCTGATGCAGCTGCTCTGTCGCGAGACTCCTACGCCAACAGGAGCCGAGCAGGGGTGAAGAAAGGGCCTGAGAGATGGAGTTTACAGTCTCTGGAATTGCTGTTATGTTCTTCATAAAAACCAAAACCACACAGCCCAAGCTACTACAGAGGAGGGGATTTGCCAAAGTTTGCCTTTAATTATGGACTCCTAGAATGAAAAGGGTTGGTTCATTTACCAATTAAGCGTAGGAAAACAACAAAATCTGTGCTCTAGCTAACTTCCTAGCAAGGTCCAAGGCACAGAGAGGAAGACTTGTTTTGGTGCAGTTGGATAACTGTCTTCGAAGCACAGTTTTACAGTGCCCCCTACAATGGATTCACTAGGCTTTTATTGTTATACCTCTATATAACAAATATAAAATATGCATCTTTATATCTCTATAAAAAGCCTGGTTTACTTTCGTGTATGGTCCTTGATTTAATAGCTTACTGTACCACCATACTACACTTTCACTTTTAAACAGCAGTAAATCCATATTCCAAGTAAAGGAGATAATAAAAGCATAATTACCTTTTTGAGATGGCTACAGATCTATATTCCATAGCAAACTGCTGATGTATTTGATAGATGCGTTTCCAGTCAGTCAAGAAAAAGTAGCATATATTTATCTTCTAGAAGGCAGTAAAAACTCTGTTTAAATAATTAAAGTCTGTCTGTCTCTGTTGGCAGTTTAGAAGAGATCATCCTGTAACTCTCACTAGAGCTGGGGGGTCTCTAATTCGTGGCTGTAGGCAGGAATAATGACATTTTTAGATTCTCCATTTGCCTGAGCTCGTGATCTTCTGTTGGTGGCTTTCCACTTTCCCAAGCAGTGCCACCTTCTCACACACCCATCTTCTGGAAATAGTAGTCAAAAGCATACACTATTTTTTCTCTTCTTCTTTACTTTGTAACTCATGTTCTTAGCTTAATTACCGAAGTGTAATGATATTCTTGCTTGAATTTTTCTGATCACAGGAAATACCTTTTGTGAAGATAACATAATTACGTCTTAATTGGCTTGAATTTAAGTATTGAGGTTCTAATGTAATACGCCATATGCTGAGCTTGAGAAATGTGTCTTGCAGAAAAGAAGTACTGTGTAATTGTAGAGCTTGTTGAAATATTTTTCACCTGGGATTCTTTTTCTGCTCACTTTTTTACTACTAAGTGAAAAAATATCTTTTTTGTCACATCATTTTTTAGTAGCAGAAAAACAAAATGAGGAGGGAAGATAAATTTGACTTAAAACCAGATTGCCTGGCACTGTTTTCCATATCCCTTGCTTAATAAGCAAGCTGAGGTTCAGAAAACAATTCTTCCATTTCAGTGCTTTCTTTTTATTTTAACCAATTGACTTAAAAATTAAATACAGAGAAGCTGACAGGATTTCTTGGATCTATCACAGTTCGGGCTGTAGATACTATAAGAGGCGGCAGATGACACCAAGCTGACTTGTCACACCAGAACGATGAGATGTCATCCAGAGGGACCTGGACAGGCTGGAGATATGGGAGGTTCAACAAGGCCAAGTGCAAGGTCCTACACCTGGGTTGGGGCAATCCATGCTTTTAATGCAGGATGGGAGATGATGTTATGGAGAGTAGCCCTGCGGAGAAGGACTTGGGAGTGCTGGTTGATGAGAAGTTCAACATGAGCCAGGAATGTGCGCTCACAGCCCAGAAACCAACTGTGTCCTGGGCTGCATCCAAAGCAGCGTGGCCAGCAGGGAGGGAGGGGATTCTGCTCCTCTGCTCCTCTCTGGTGAGACCTCACCTGGAGTCCTGTGTCCAGTTCTGCAATCCCCAACATCAGAAGGAGATGGAACTGTTGGAACAGGTCCAGAGGAGGCCACAGATGATGTGAGAGCTGGAGCACCTCTGTTATGAGGACCGGCTGAAAGAGTTGGGGTTGTTCAGCCTGGAGAAGAGAAGGCTCCGGGGAGACCTTAGAGCAGCTTCCAGTGCCTGAAGGGGCTGCAAGAAAGCTGGGGAAGGAGTGTTTACAATGGCATGGAGTGATAGGACCAGGGGGAATGGCTGTAAATTGGAGACAGGAATATGTAGACTGGACATTAGGAGGAAATTCTTCAAACTGATGGTGGTGAGGCCCTGGCCCAGGTTGCCCAGGGAAGCTGTGGCTGCCCCATCCCTGGAGGGGTTCAAGGCCAGCTTGGATGGGGCTTGGAGCCCCTGATCCAGTGGGAGGTGTCCCTGCCCATGGCAGGGGGTGGAACTGGATGAGCTTTAAGGCCTCTTCTAACTCAAACCATCCTGTGATTCTCAAACCTACCCAGTCACGACATCTCCTTTTCTGAAATGCAAGAGGAAAAGTGTGGTAAAGTCCTCCGAAGACCTGTGCCCAGGCTCTTGGAAAAGCATGAAGAGCTGGTGTTTCTTTTTCTTGCAGAAGTAGAAACCTCAGTTTAGTGTCATCATTCTGGCAAATGTGAAACAACTGTGGACTCATATATCTGTTGTGGATTTCTGGGATCAGTGTGAGAGCAGTTTTGACCTATGTGCCCACACAGCTGAAATGTGATTTCACTTTTTGAATGTTCCTACTGCCTGCCAACCGTATGTCACTGAAGGGTTACTGGGATGGAACATACCCTGGCAGAGGTCTGTATTGGAAAATATTTGTGGCATAGGGATGATCATGAGGTATTTGTGTAACGAACAAGAGCATACCGTGCATAGTTCAGGCTGCTAACACAAAGCAGAGGAGTATTGCCCTCTGGTTTTCCTCATCTAGCCAGCAAGAGCCCACCGCACCTCTCAGTGTGATAGTGAACGTGATGGCAGAACTCGCTGATCTTCCTTAAGGGTCCAGAAAAATGCCTGTATTTCTCTCTTCTTTATGAAGAGGCTTCCATAGATGTAGCTTGCTCCAGCTCGTTAGTAGGGAGAGAAGGAAACAGATGGGAAAGTCAGAGGTTGCCAGTAAAAGGCAAAATTCTTCTCTAATGATCTAGTGATGGCTTGAAATTGTTGGGCTTTTTTACGGAGTTGTTTATTTCTGTCTCATTGTTTATGACATTAAAATAGTTACAGGTTTCATTTTACTGTGGAAGGAAGCAATCAAAATATTTTGGCTTTGGTTCAAATAAAGATAATGTTTCCTAAGTAGCTGTCTGTAACCCTAAAGGCAGATGAGACCTCTATAACTGAGTCAGTGTACCATAAGGGTGCTGTGTGGGTGATGTGGCTCAAGTCACACCTTCCTAATTTGTATTTATTGTTATTATTATTATTAGTAGTAGTGTGTCGTCTTGTAGTAGTAGCTGAAGGCACAGCTTGGCTCAGTCCAGCATAGAAAGCTTTGACAGCTAAAGTGAAATTTAGACAGATTATGTTTGCACCTTTATGGCAAAAGTCAAGCAGTGCTTTATTTCAGCCTGTGACAAGGAGGAAGAATTGCACTGCAGAGGTGACAGACTCATTCTGTAGCGACAGCCACAAATTAAAGTTTAATGTTAATTATAAGTCATGAAACAGAATGTAAAATTAAACCTACTTGTTGTCTTTAGTCCATAAAAAAAAAAAAAATCTCCCCAATAGCAAAGAAAGGTTTGAAGGTGGGAAACTACTTTTTATTTCTTAGTAAGGAAGATTTTTTAAATAATTTACATCAACTCATTCTAGAGCCATCTGCATTCTTGTTCTTCGTATGTGCGGGTCTGTGGCTTATGCAGAGCGACGTGGTGGAGTTAAAGCCAGGATTCTCAGCCTTCAAAGTTTTTAGTTCTTAGGTCTGGATGTCTCACTATTACTACGGAAGAACTTAGGATCCTATTGAACTAAATAGCTGTAGGCTGCATTTCTGAGGTTTTATTTGAAATAGTGCAAGGTTTTTACTCTTTTTGTCGTCGTTGTTGTTGTCTAGTATTAGTTTCTAGTAAGTTCAGACTGAATAAGATGCTTGGGGGTTGTACCGTGTGCCAAAACAGAAACGGGAGTTACTTCTCCCCTTCTTTTGTGTGCTGTGGAACCAAAGTCTGGTTCTGAATGTTTCCTTTTTGAACAGATTCTGTGTGTATGTGAAACTGACTTTCTGGATAGTTCATTCCAGGCTCCGTGTAAGCGGTCACTCTGCTGCTAAGAGTCACTGGAGTTGGGGATGGTTAATTTTTTGCACCTGTTCAGCTGGCAAGAAGGGAGTAGGGGACACTGACCACTGCGGATGCACAAAGCAACAGGGAAAAGCAGTAGAATTCCAGTACTTAAATGTGCTGGAATGTACTGGCAATGTAAGAAGTAGGGAAAGAGGCACAAGTCAAGACACTTGTCTGCTGTTGTGTATTTTGACCTTCGCAGAGAAGTTAGGCAACCACTGCATACCAGTCCTTGTAGCAATCATCTGCCTTGTGCAAAAGGGTCTTGTTGCTGTGTAATAAACTCTGTTCCTAAGCTTTCAGAAGCAAAACTTCCACTTTTTTCTACTTCTTTTGAATGCAGCTTACACAAATTCATTACAAAGTACTTGATACATTTTTTCTTGCTCCTCCCTATGCTCAGACATTACACTGGGGCCTCTAATTTTATCTCTGATCCGTCTTTCATGCTCCTGTTAGTATATTGATCCCATCTCCTGCCAAGTGAAACCAGTTCAAAAGTTCTTTGTGTTTCCTCTCATGTAATTATTACTGAATCTTTGTCCCACCCCAAAAGCTGGAAATAAAGCTCTACCTTCTTTTCTCTTCTGTCTCGCTTTCTGCATGTCTCAATCTAGTTTCACTTTGCTATAAAATGTGGAGGTTGGCTTGAAACCATCCTGCAGGGTAAGACCTGCCAGTGGGAATGCAGCTACCGAAGAACTCAGCTCGGAGGAGGGACCCATCAGCTTCATCTCTTTCCTTTGCCACCATGGTAAAAGGCTGATTTACAGCTTACCATGTTGATCACTACTCCATTTAATGTATCTATCATAATTTTGAGGTGCTGGTTCGCATTTCTGTGAAGAGTGGAGCCGAGGGCTGAGGAGGAGGCAGTTGGTGGCTGATCTGTCACAACACAGGCTGAGCTGCGCAAGCAAAGTAGGTTTCTCAGGGTCTGTGGAAGGAACTTCTCCAGGAACTTGGAGCCCTCTCAAACCTCACCACTTGGTGTTCCAAGCACAACAACCACTTTTAACTGCGCTTTCTTTAACCAAAACACAAAGCCAGGCTCCCCAGCAGAAAACATTTCATTTTGGGTATTAGTAGAGAAGACAGGAGAATACAAACTGTCTGTGGCATAGGATAATTATATTGCCTTGGGCACTACGGACCGCTTTGCCTGCTTTTTCCATCTGCCAAGTCTCCGACCGCTGCTGGCACTGCAGGGACTCTGGCCTCCTGGTTATTTCAGGTCAAGAGCAGGTATCGGTGCATCCTACTCAGACCACCTCATTTGATTTAAATCTAGGGTTAGAAATTAAGTGCAGTTTGTCACTTAGTGTTGAAGTATTGTGCTTGAGCACAAGAGCCTGTATTGTTGAACGGTACGGAGGGGAGGAGTTCTCCGCCCAGAGCCTGGATTCTCGCTCTAGTGCAATTTTTCTGTGATGATAATCAGTTCCTTTTTTATTGTTTTTTTTTTTTTCTAGTGATTTTCCTTTTATCAATCATTTTTATTAATCATAGCATCACCAGGTTGAAAAGACCTCTTGGATCATCGAGTCCAACCATTCCTATCTGCCACTAAACCCTGTCCCTGAGCACCTCGTCTACCTGTCTTTTAAACCCCTCCAGGGATGGGGACTCCCTCCTCCCTGGACAGCCTCTGACAGCGCCCGATGACCCTTGCAGTGAAAAATTTTTTCCTGATATCCAGTCTGACCCTCCCCTGGTGGAGCTTGAGGCCATTCCCCCTTGTCCTGTCCCCTGTCACTGGGGAGAAGAGCCCAGCTCCCTCCTCTCCACAACCTCCTTTCAGGCAGTTGTAGACACTGATGAGGTCTCCCCTCAGCCTCCTCTTCTCCAGGCTGAACAACCCCAGTCCCTCAGCCGCTCCTGGTCAGAGTTGTTCTCCAGCCCCCTCACCAGCTTAGTGGTTGTGGACTATGGCTCATTTGCCGTGGTGTGACCACACAGAAGCCCCATGTGGTCAGCTTATGCTTTGTATGTTTGTAAATCTTCTATTTGGATGTTTTCTTGTCTGCATATCTTTCTCATTTTCGCTGTCTTTAGTAGACCTTCATTAGTGCCGTCGGGGGTTTTGTTCTTTTAAAGTATCGATAGATAACAAATGTGCCTGTAGTTAATCAGTTACTGACCTAGTTGCTTTGTCGGTCATATTCCCAAACTCCCCGTTAACTCAGCTGTGTGACTTTAGCTGTTAGACTTCAGAGGCTTCGAGCTCACGTAGCATTGCCGTAGCTTTCAGCTGGAGCAGCAAGTCTGGTGCGGAAAGGTCCCAATTAGAAGTGTTTGCTATGGATGAAAGAAACCCTGAATTTCCCATCTTCCTGTCACGTTATGGGGTCTTCCTACACTGCTCTGCTCTGGTCTTTCCCACCTCAATGAGATCTGAAGCCCACTGAGCACTTTTGTTCATGCTGCAGGTTTCTTCTCCCATTTGTGCTTTCTGGTGTAAAGGAGATCCACTGCCCTTGTGTCTCCAATTCTTAAACACATGCTTATTCCAACTGTTTTGGAGGAGCTGCAGCCAGCTTCTCTGCTCCTCCCTCTTGTTTGTTTTTAAAGTAGCACTGTTTTGCTCTTGAATCTATTTAATTGGTTTCCTGCTGGAAAGAAACCGAAGGGCTGCCTTTGCCAATTAACTAGGGCAAAATGACAATTAGTAGACAATGTAGGTTAAACAAGGATTTCAGGAAAGAAATATGGGATATGTTTGATGGTTAAACAGTTGTTCTTTCGGGGGTTATTTTCATTAAATATAGAATAAGACATTCCAGGGTTTAGTTCCTTTCCTCTGAAAGTTTTCTTCCTGTCTAGTTTTAATATTGACAAACTATTTCATCCTAAAAGCATGTAGAACTCCTAGCCAAGCACTTATTGTCCTTTGACCAAAAAAAAACCCCCACCAACTAGAGAATGATTTCAGGCCTGTGACACAGCTTACTCATGTAATAGGCTATCTTTAGGAATTCTAATAGCTATATTTTAAATGAAATTTCTATTATTAGCCTCTCAGATTGCTAGGTGCAATAAAGTCAACCAAGAGAGAGCAATCAGATTGAGTTTGTTACTAGGAATATCTAAAAACAAACCACAAAAGCTAATTTTAAGCGGTGGGTTGCAGTCTGTGTTGTTTGGTTTAGAACCTCTGGAGCAATTCCTTTCCAAACATCTCTATTTTAAACTGGAATGTCAGACCACTGTGGCTGCTCTTTCACAGTCCTCCTGAACAGAAAACACCGTGGTGACCATTAAAGTCAATAGAAAAAAGTAACAATTACAGAACGTGCCAAAAAAGGTTCATTTCTTAGTACAGTAGATTCTCTTTAAATAGGGGGGTATTTCTCCAGAGCTGGGTGGGTGGTGTGTGTGTGTGTACCACGTTACTTGGCTGGAACCATAATGAACGACTTCATCTGTCATCTTCCCAGAAGCTGAAAAGAGGGCAAGCTTCTGTGGTTTATGTCTTGTTTGGTTTGGGAAAGCACGAGTTGAACTTGGAGAGATTCCTACTCTCTAAAGTGTTCAACACGTGGCCTCTGGGTAGTGTAGAATATCTTTAACTACCATTTTTTAATTCAGCCTTTTTAATAGTAATTTTTTCCAGTAAAATTTTGTTTTACGAGGGCTTTTCTGCTTTATTTTTTTAATGTTGAAATAATGTTAAATGGCTGATAGGATTACTTCTGCCTTTTTAGGCTGCGTGCAGAAGGGAGGAAGCTACAGGAGTCAGAACAGCTCAGACAAATACTGCTGTTTCAAAGATACTTCCTGGCACCCAAGTGGGTGTAGAGAATCACAGAATCACCAGGTTGGAAAGGACCCACTGGATCATCGAGTCCAACCATTCCTATCAATCTCTAAACCATGTCCCTCAGCACCTCATCCACCTGTCCTTTGAACACCTCCAGGGAAGGTGACTCCCCCCATCCCTGGGCAGCCTCTGCCAGTGCCCAATGACCCTTTCTGTGAAAAATTTTTTCCTGATGTCCAGCCTGAACTTCCCGTGGTGGAGCTTGAGGCCATTCCCTCTTGTCCTGTCCCCTGTCACTTGGGAGAAGAGCCCAGCTCCCTCCTCTCCACAACCTCCTTTCAGGTAGTTGTAGAGAGCAATAAGGTCTCCCCTCAGCCTCCTCTTCTCCAGGGTAATCAACCCCAGCTCTCTCAGCCGCTCCTCGTCAGACTTGTTCTCCAGCCCCTCACCAGCTTCGTTGCTCTTCTCTGGACACACTCCGGAGTGTGAAAGTGGTTGTCAACTGAATTCAGCTACTTGTCCTCTTCTCGAGGCAGGGAATTTAGAACCAAGGGTATTGAAATGTGGGTTTTTTAGTGATAGGACAAGGGGGAATGGCTTAAAATTGGAGAGGGGAAGATTTAGACTAGACATTAGAAAGAAATACTTCACTATGAGGGTGGTGAGGCCCTGGCCCAGGTTGCCCAGGGAAGCTGTGGCTGCCCCATCCCTGGAGGGGTTCCAGGCCAGGTTGGATGGGTCTTTGAGCAGCCTGATCCAGTGGGAGGTGTTCCTGCCCATGGCAGGGGGGTTGGAGTTAGATGGTCTTTAATGTCCTTTCCAACTCAAAATATTCTATGATACTATAACTTTGCACATAACTTTGTATTTTATAACTCTGTATTAACTTCTGAAACCTGTAATCCACAGCAGCGTGCACTAAGCAAACATGAAAGAAGAAGTGAAACCTTTTTGCTACAGAGAAGTCTGCAATCTTGAGTGTGATACTGACCCTGTTCCCGGTATCTTACAGCATGGAGCAGGACCTGACCTGGTTTTTAAAGTAGTTTGCTTGATTACTGTTAGCAAACTGGCTGTGACAGGGCAGAGTGACCATCTGGTTGTCTGTTAAGCTTCTAAAAAAGAATTTTTCAGACACAACTGCTGTCCAAGTTGAGTGATGTTTTATGTAGAGAGGGGAAGTCTTCATAGCGCTGTGAGCTGCTTCCTAGGGGAAAGCTTTTGTGGGACAAACTTCAGTCACCTTTTAAATAACGAACTGATCACTTGGAGTTGTGGAAGTGGCTTAGGGAATGTATTGTATCAATACTTTAAGAATAAGCATCGTTGCTTTATTTTGTTTCCTTCTTTAGGAAGTAAAATGACTTAATTCTGGTAATGTTAACTTCCTTTGAAAACCATCGACAGTCACTGAAGGAAGCTTTCTGTTTGACTGACTGGTTTTTAAAGCTCTTCTTTCTAAAACCATAGAATGATGAACACAAGGTTAAGCTGCCCTAGATGTTTTTCCTTCTTGCCAGCATAAATCTAGGCAAATTTCTCTCACTTTGTGCTGCATGCAAGATCGCTCTGCTGAGAAACTGCAAAGACTATGTACGCGTTTTCCTTGCCTGTGCCCAGGGATTCCCCGTGCTCTGTGCCAGGGAGCAGGTCAGCACTGCCACCAGCAGCAGCGTGCGGCCAGGGCTGGGTTTCAGTGTCCTCTCTGCCCACGTTTGAGAGCAGGTAGGAGCTACGGATCGAGCAGAATGCAGGAGCCCAGAGCCACAAACCAAACCCACTCCTGTGAACGTGCGCCAACGCTCCAGAGCCACGTACCTGTTGCACTGTGTGTGTGTGTGTGTGTCAGTTTGGGGGGGTTGTTATGGTCTAGGAGTGCTGAGAGGCAATGCAAAATGTTAGCGGGCAGTTCCTATCTTGCGAGTAGGCTGTTACTTCCCCTCCATATCAAATCTACAGCAAAGTCGAGTACTCTGGTCACGCCGCGTGGTTTTGCACTGTTTCTTTGTCACCGGCGTTGCTCCCCCTTTAGCAGGGTGAATCGTGTGGGTGTATGTAGGGAACTGACTTAACTACCTTCAGTTTGTCTTTCTGCAGTGCACTGATGTGTAAGGCAATATGTTCTTTAATTTTCATTTTATTTGTGGTTTTATTACAATTCAAATCAACTATGCTGATGTCATTGTAGGCAAGCTTTATTTCTTTTTTTTTTGATAGCTTACTCTATACCGAGTTGATATTTTCCTTTGATTTTCACCATCTGTTCTGTTTGGGTAACTCAAAAGCCAAGTCTCTGCCATAATATTAATGATTAAAAAACCAAAAAGTCCTTATTGGCTCCATGGTGTCTTTACTAAATGAATTAATTGTCAGGGAAAGCTGTTTACAAATGTAGAATTGCCAGTAGTTTATTCTTAAGGTTTTGTTATAAATGAGAAAAGAAAAACTATAGTTCAAGCTCCGAAAGCATCTTAATTTGCTGCAATTAATCAGCAAGTAAAAGGAGAAAACTAAACGGAAACAAGAAGTGAGGCTCAACAGCTATTGATTTGTCAAAGCTGTGCTCAGGTGTACAAAGTGCCATGGAGTGAATCCCAGTAGCATTCCTCTGGGTGTGTGATCCTGGAAGCAAAGGTCTGTAACTTATCGGTACTTGTTATCGCAACAACTGCAGTGTGGGAGGCTCCGAAGGGAGTGTTTCCTCTGTGGTGAACCTGCACTCTTTCATTTCTTCCTCTTACGCTTTCCGCTGTCTCTACGTGCTCTTAGCATTAAAGTCTTTGGGTTTGGTAATTCAGCCTTTGCTGTGGCAGAGGGTTCCGCGCGGTGCTGCGTGGGGTGCGACAGCGCTGCCGCTTTCTGCTGGAAGCAGGTACACATCTTACACCATGAATGTTCTTAAATGGCGAGAAGGAAAACCACCAACAAAATAGGAAGCATTACTATGGAATGGTACTATTACTGTGATGAGATTAGAGCTGAGGCTGATATTGAGGCTAATAAGCTCTGAAGATACTGCAAATGTTGATTCTCACTCTGCAGGGGGAGAAGGAAAACATCCACTCAGGCAGCTAATGCGCTGCTCACCCTCCCACCAGCCTATGGGCTGTGGTAAGTACCAGCTGATACATCCGTCCGAGGCATGACTAAACTGTATGAGCTGCGCAGTTATGCAGTAAATTTGAAGCAGAAGAGGTTTCTTACAAATCACTAGATCATCCCTTTTTTTGCGTCTGTAATCTCAGTGGTTCGTACTGACATAAGAATTTTCTCTTGACTGCGTCTGTCAAAGGTCTTCCAAGGCCTGAGCTGAATCTCTTAACTGAACCATCACTAAGACAACAGGAAGAGACCAAAAATCAAAGCCCCTAATCAAAGTGTTACTAAATGATAAGAATCTGTTTGTAATTTCTGTAGCCAGTGTGAGTGACAAGTCTATGCCCAGGCGTGTGCTGGTTGAGTGTCGCATCAGGACGCAGAGAAATATACTTCTGTAACTTGCAAAAGAAAACTAGGGAACAAACAACACTTTATTCACCAAGCTGGCGTGGCTGAGATCTTAGCATAGACCATAATAAAATTAAATTTTCTAACATGGTGCTTAAAGAAGGCAAGCTGCTCCTCTCCCAGAAGGAGGAGGAAAACTTCCAAGCTTCTTCCCTAGTATGACACACTGACCTCTCCTCTTCAGTTGACCTGGGCCACCTTGCCGTGGCTGCTGTGCGGTGGAGGTGAAACTGAGGAACTGGGTTGTGATGTAGAAGAGGTGTTGTGAAGAGGGCAGGCTGCTTCAAGCAAGGAGGAAATTAGGGCAACAGAGTTATAGATATAGGAAAGGAGATAAAGGTTTTGGTTTGTGGGGTTTTTTTTTTTTAGAGGGATGCAGGAAAATAATCAGTTGGATTTGAACTGTGCAGAGACATCTGAAGCCAAAATCAAGTTTGTCCAGCTAGAAGTTTGCTGTAAAATGTCCTAGCTGATAAGTCTAATTTTTATCATGTGAAGCATAAGATGATGTGAAGGGTTGACTCCTTGGTGAGAGATGTAGGAATTATCAAATCTTTTCCTCTGTTGCCCATTTTTAAGTGGTGTACAACTCTTCAGAGAAAGTGTGAGTAGCCGGTGCTGTTGATGAGTTAGATAATGTTTGCAGGGTGTGCTGAGCAGGCTCTGTCTGAGCTTTCTCATTATTTGAGAAGGAGATAAAAAAATGATCATACTGATCTATGATTCAGCCCTTGCACAGGCCAAGCCATTGAATTTATTGTCAGCAGATGGAATTGTTCCAGAAAGTTGTGGTGTTTGGTTTTCTTTTTTCCTGTTTGGGTGGGGTTTTTTTCCTTTGGCTGAGGTGCCTGGTATTAGATATAAAATCTGCCTCTGGAGGCCTTCAAAGTCACTTTCCTCCCATCGAGTAGGTAATGTAGGCAGTTATCTTAGAAAACCTACTTTGTTAGGCACCGACAGTAGAGTGGCTCTCTTGCGTAGTCTAAATCCTATCCTAGTGTTTCTCCTTATGCTTAGTCCTGTGTGTTACACCGACGTGGTGAATGGTTTATACCACAACATCTAATTCAAATCCACTGTACTTTTCTGTTCTCTGAAGACTAAGGGCAATTCTGGGTCATAGCTGATGCACCGTGCAATTTAGAATCATAGAATGGTTTGGGTTGGAAGGGACCTCAAAGCCCATCCAGTCCCACCCCCTGCCATGGGCAGGGACACCTCCCACTGGCTCAGGCTGCCCAAGGCCCATCCAACCTGGCCTGGAACCCCTCCAGGGATGGGGCAGCCACAGCTTCCCTGGGCAACCTCAAGGGCCTCACCACTCTCATTGTGAAGAATTTCTTCTTAATGTCAAATCTAAATCTTCCCCCACTCCAATTTAAAGCCATTCCCCCTCATCCTACCACTCCAGGCCCTTGTAAAAAAATCCCTCCCCATCTTTCCTGTCACCCCTTTCAGCACTGGAAGCTGCTCTGAGGTCTCCCCAGAGCCTTCTCTCCTCGAGGCTGAACAACCCCAACTCAGCCTGTTGTCACAGCAGAGGTATAGTATATTTGGTATATATTTAGTGTGAAAGAAGCTGTTACTTCTCCAGAGAAGCTGTCCAGCTTCTAGGTAGAGCAGCTGGTTTTAGGCATGGTTGTGGAAAAAGTAGAAGTACTTTTCCAGATGGTTGTAATTACTGCACAAAACTTGTCGGTGAAGTTTTGCACTTTCTATGAAGAGTCTTTTTGTTTTTTTGTACTTAAGCAATATTTTTTACTCAGTCCTGTTAACTACATGTGCTCTAGTTCTTCTCCCTCTCAATATTGTTGGTGGAAGATAGCCCTTCAGAGCAAGGGAGAACTTCATGCTCATCTCTGAGGGGCAGATCTTGGGCATGAACCTGTGAACTTGCTGTCTACACCGGGAGCAGTGAAAAACTCTCATACAAATATCTGCCTGGTGTTTTGAGGTTGTTCTTGAGTCACAGGAGCAGAGCTGTTGAGAGGTTAACAAGACTTCACCCCACTTCTGAATGCTCTTTTCAGCTCCCAGCCTATCTGCTTTGGGGTTCAAGCGTAGCACATGAAGGGGTGGTACTTGCGTATGTGCTGTACAGCTGTGACGTGAGCTGTTGTTAAAACCTGAGCTCCACTCGTAGTGTTCAAGTGGCAAACAGTAAGGGGGTCTGTGGTGGGTTTTTTTCAATCCCGTGTGCCTTGTTCCTTGATCTGAGACCTGTAAAAGAGAAGTACAGCACTGGTCAGTGCACCAAGCATGTGTTTTGCCGTAGTTGCAAGGGAAAAAAGACAATTTTTATTTCCTTTTGACTGGTAGAAATGAGAGACTTGCTCAGCTGGTCTCTCCAAGTGTCTCGGTCAGAACTGAGGCTCCAGTGTTCTTGATTATATTTGCATTTGCTTAGTAATTTTGCATAGCTTTAAATGTGCTTTTAGCTTTAAGCTCCCAAGGCTTTTCTCTCCTCTCCCCAGCCAACAAAGAAAAAACCCACAGAGCTCAAGCTTAGTGTTATTTGTGCTTTGTGTAAACATGACTCTCTTAGAAAAGCAAGAGCTGACTGTGGAGAAGGAAAAACCTTGTGGTGTGTTCAAGTTTCAAACTGCTCCTGACTGATTTATTGCTGTTGTGGAGACAGCTCAGAGTGCACCAATTCATCAGGTCCTTGTAGACAGAGGAGTGAAGAATAAGAGGAAACACTGAAAGGGGTGGAGGGGAAGGAGTTGGGGAAGAGAAAATAGAAACACGGGAAAGCCTAAGAGGTGGGAGAAAAGGCATAGCAAATCAGTTGGTTTTGACTGGGTGTTTTGAATTTCTGGAAAATCATGGAATAAGATGTAGAGAGCAGTGGAATTGTCTGTCCCTTATTACTGTGGCCTTCACAAGCTAAAACATAATTCAATCACGAGTGACTTCTCACTACCAGGTGGTGTTTGGGGATAGTTGCAGCTGCAAGTTCCGTCCTTAGGTTACAGTTGTCTTTGGTTGAGAGCAGTCTCTCTTAAGTTGACTTCATCTTCTCTCACTTTAAGACCTCTTACAGATGTCTGATTAACTGGGTTCCTTTCCTTGTGGGAGAGTTAGGACGAGCAAGAGGGCGAGGCATATGGGGGGAAATCAGATTTAAGGTGTTTTAAATGCAAGTGGCTATTGATTTAGCTGTAGCCAGTTGTAGAGCTCTGGTTGGTGTGGCCATCAGCACTGCCAAAACACGACTTGCTGGCTGTAGCCCGTGGCTATGATGAGAGCTCAGAGCTGGAAAACGTGAGAGTATTTTCTCAGCCGTGTTAATTTGGTGTAGGAATTAGCTGTGTTCTGAGCTGCCTTCCTTGGCTGATGAATGCTATCTGTGCAGCCCTCGGTGTATCCATGGTTTTGAGCGTGAATTCTGTTAACAGAGGTGGTAGCTACAAGGTGCAGAATACTCTCTAAATCTGAAAACTTAGTAGCCATCATCTTTCTTCCAGTAGAAGAAAATCTGGAAACAGTCAGCCAGGAAGATTGGTTTGACTGTTTCTGATGGTCTTCTGGTAACCAAAAAACACAAGTCAGCGAGATGTTGCTCTTTCAGTGAAAGTCTCCGGCATGTGCTGAAATGGCTCTTCATATGACAACTCCTTTCAAGAAAGATTACGCTGCTTTTGTTGTATTCAGCTGTCAGTGGAGAGGAAAGGTTTGTTTGCATTCCTGAATTCTTGTTCCTTTGGTGATGATGCCAATGAGTTGTTTTAATCTGTGCTTGGTCTCGGAATCTCTCTACTATTTCCATCACATGCTTTTGGTTCTGGTTTGTTGAATCCTGGGGATAAGAGGAATGATGACGTATAGAGTGTCACTCTTCGTACAGAGAAAGTCTTTATATCCTAGATTGTGTATGCAGCTGTCTTTCCTGTCTCTGAAATACTAACAGAGTTAAACATTTCAACTGTTAATGCTTTAACCCGTGGTCTTTCACAGTCCTGCATGGGCTTCGTGATTGCCACAATGACACATGGATGGTACCTTGGTCTGGACCCTGGTATTGAAAAGGAGTGGTTCATTGCATTAAAATTCAAGGGAACTTTTAATGAGCATCTAATGGGTTCATGACTCTTAAAATAAGCAAATGAGATGAGCAGGCACATTCTCCCCAGACCAAAATGTGTTGTGTTCATGCCAGTTTGCGATCCAGGCGATATACGTGTGCTGCAGTGTCCAGGCTTTTCTCCGGTATGATGGGGGTGGAATTGTCCTGCTCGGCACAGAGGAGGATGCTTTTTAAATGCACATCCTATTGGCCGAGCTTGTTTCAATTTATCTTAAGACCTTGTCTCTCTGCCTGCCGAGCGTGCCCGGAGGTGTGCTGTGGGTCTGGGATGCCGCTGCTGGGAAATGTGGTCGTGCAAGGACAACTTCCCAGCTCTCACCTGAGGAATGCTGCTGCTCCGTGACTCCTGTGTTCTCTTGGATAGCAGACATCGCTTAGACTCATGACTCCTGAACAGTGTTCCCTGACACTGCCACATCTTTACCATCTTCATGTCATCTTTTGGGAATATAGAATGTTTTTAGAATAATGCAGTGGAATTCCACTTCAACGTACCCTTCTTCTAGGAACAGCCAGGAAGATCTTTTTCCCTATTTCCTCCTCATTTCTCCCTTCTCTTTCCTTTATTCTCTGTCTTCCTTCTCACTCCTCTTTTCTTTTCATTAAAATATTGGGGGTGTTTTTCCCCAATACCTTGGAATCTTCCAGTTCTTTCTCTTCTGCCTGACCTCAGTTTCTTTCACACAGAGTAAAGTGATTTTTTTTGTTTCTTTGAAATGCTTTCACCCTTGCCTACAAGGTCTGAATAACAGCCGCACCCAGTTTATTTCAGGTTGCTGCTGCTTGGCAGTGTTTCGAGAAGCCGCAGTGGCACCAGGGCTGGTGACAAAAAGGGAAAATGCAAGGTCAGAAAAGTCTTTGCCTCTGCCACATTATTCAGCAGCTGTATTTTTTCTTGGAGACATGAAAGGCTCTTGCCCTCTGAGGTACTCCTGCATGGACAGAAGATGAGCTTGTGCCATGGCCATTTGTAGTGTTCCTTAGAAGCTGGAGCTTTCTTTTCTGTGTTTGCCTCCATAATATCTTTTCCTTTTTACCTGCTCATGCATCTGATAGGTAAGGTGTATATTTGTAGGTGTATATCCATAGATTTAGAAGCTGTCCATCACTTTTCCAATACTTCATGATCTGTGCTGTAATCAACCCAAGCTGCATAATTTTTTTTCTTTCTTTTTTATTTGGCTGGTACGATGCTCCACTTTCTCAAGAAAAGAAATAAGAGAAATTGTTACTCAGGTGTTTAGCAAATAAATACTTTTTTTGTTACCTTCCCTTAGCTCAGTCCCTTGTCCCAGAAGCAGTCTAGTAGGTTTTTTTTTTTTTAATTCTTGATGCTATTTTTCATGTACATTTTTATTACTGAGAAACCAGCTGTTCTTTTGCTCTTTTTTCTTTTTTTCTTGGCCATTGGAATGTTTGAATTTAGCCTTTATACAGGTATATATTTTTATTTATAGATGTGTGTATATGCTTTTATGTATTTGAAAGATGTTTTGCCCCAGTCGGGAAGGTAGCAGAGCGAAGAAGCATAGTGACTCTCCATGGGGTGGACTGACGACCCTGTAATAATTCAGTCTGGATTCAAGAGCGAGCCTGTTGCCCACATGCTGTAATAGCCAGGAGTTTGAAGTTGCTGACAGTGCTCTAAGCTTTTATGTGGTCTCTTATCTCTTCTGGTCTCAGGCTCCGGAATAGCTCGAAGATAGGAACAGAGATGGTGAGCTTGGAGTTGCTGGTTATCTAGTGCAAGGACTTAAAGCCAGGCCTGGAGAGCTCACGATAGACTATGTGTTGACGTGACTTTCTGCTGTATTCTGCACAAGCTGAAGTTTCTTACGTGTTAAAAAGATTTATGCGTGAAAATTGCAGTCTGTTATACTGCTGGAGGAGAGAACATGGCTTTACTGGTTGAGGTTGTCTGGAATTCAGAGAACAACTGGTATCTGCTGGACTTGAGCAGCTGATGGTGGATCAGATTTATGAGTGAGCCTTAAGTGTTAGGTAGTCATTTGGCAGGATTTAAGAACCTGAGGAAAGAAGGCACCAAACTTCTAACCTAGTCATCTGTAAACACCTAAATATGTACATAAATCCAGTCTTCTATGTGTTGGTTTGGCTGACATCTACCAGAGAGCTATTCTGCTTTCCCTCCAAGCATTTCTGCGAGGATGAAGGCTCAGAGACAGACAGTTAGGGCTGAGACAGACACCAGTAATTAACTGGGATTGGTACACGAGAGGCGCTGTCTGACAGCCAACTTTTGTAAACGTAAAGTCCGGCTGTGTGAATTTATTCATAAATTTGTTTTATAGAAGGACTTTTAAATGGCCTTATCAGTCTCTGGTACATTTACATAATAGTGGCAAGGCAGACAATAAATACTGCTAAGTGCTCAGTTCTGTTACGCAGGCTTCTGCACGTTGCTAGGGAAATATGGATCCTGCCGAAAAGCCCTGGGAAACCTGGGGAATTGGCATCACGTACAAACTCTGGTGAAGGGGTAACAAATAACCCAAGTCACAGGATTGCTCCTGGACACTGTCAGTCACCACTGTTGACCACATAAGCTGATCCGGGGCTCCTGGGGGTGACTGTCCCCATGTGCAGGGAGCTACAGCCGTGCCCGCAGAGGCGACTTCGGGATTGTTCAGGTCGGACTCAAAGTAGTTACTGAATGGATGTGGCAGGCAGTGCCAGTCCCAGATGTAGCGTGACAGCCTTTCTGCAGACGACTCCTCTTCAGATATGTGCTTTTCTTTCTCCATATACCTAAAATCTTTGGAAAGAGTTTTGTAGATTTATACTTTCAGATAGTTATAAATATTAAAAGTATAAATCTAATACAGAAGTGTACATTATATATAAAATATATATATGAAACTACTGTGACAAGTGTGTTTGACTTCATTTGGGAAGAAGTGTAGCCTAGACTGTATAAATATATATGTTTTGATATATAAATATATCAAAAAACCTGTACTATAGCAGATGCATTTGTCAAAATAACTCTACTTAAAATAATCCAGGCTACTAGATGAAAACATAGAGGGACAACAGGAATGAGAACGAGTGTTAAATCCTATTTAAATCCCTTCCTTTGGCTTCTAAAAGAGCCATTTTGCATCGTGTTAGTAAATTCAGATTAAGAGAAGTCTTTAAGGCAGATGACTTCGAGTATACGTTGTTGTCTGGTAGGAGAGGGGACTGAAGCCCTTTATTTAGAAAATAATTCAGATCCCTGATCTGAATCTGAAATTTAGAGTCTGTTGAAAGCTCTGGTTTTCGGCTTGCTTTGTGAAAAAGACTCACCAGTTAAAGGTTGCGCTGTGTGACTATTTTATTCAACCATATTTTCTAGTCACTGTGTTGTCACGTAGCTGATCGTGTGTCTGTAAAGTGTTAACTCGATGCACTTGCCGTTTGGCTGTACGGCGCCATGAAATAATTGACTGTAGTGCGATGAGAAAGATCATGCTCTTTTATAATTTCTTGAATGACTTGCACAGAAAAGAGTTGCGTTATTTCCTGCTTTCCCAGAGTTTTTCGCAGATGTTTTCACATTATTTATGTTTCACTGTTTTCTGCAACTTCTTGAAGCCTGGACAGAAAGAATTGTTCTATTCTTGTCTTAGCGGAGATCAAGTCAGCCGTTTGTTCTCACTTGAAAACGTAGTCTGTGTAGGTGGACCAAAAACTGAGGGATTACTGTTCAGAAATGCAGTTTGTATTCACTTAATGAGTTAATTGTTGTGCTGAAATATGGAAAGATTCCTTTCCCCTCCAGACCCATCTACCAGAACGTATCTCCTGGTCACATTTTACATACATTAACATGTTGCTACAGCAGCAAGGCTGGAGTCACTTGAGTGACTTTATGTAGTGGTTCCTTTTTTTGTGTAGACACGCACATAGTTGTAGGTTTTAGTAGTCATTAGTCGGTTTATCAATTGCTTATGGAAAGACTGCTCTGAACAAACTGTCACTAAAGCTATTTCCTCTGCTTCCTGACACCGGCTTTTGCTGCCCTAAAAAATGATGGCCTGTGTTACTGTTTTTCTTACAAATTCCGTGTTACTAAATAGGGACCACGGTCTAGCAAGAATGTGTGAATGACACTGACTTTGACTGCAGTGGAGTTTGGAGTCTGAACTGATCATCAACTTCTCTTCTGGTTTTCTGCGTCTCCGAGTCTGATTCCATGGGTCTGTTATCAGGGCCTGTGAAGGACTGATGTTTGTATTGAGTTTGGTAATCACTAAATCTCTGATAAATTAAATATTAGTTGGGCTAAGATGTGTTCAGGACATGGATTGGTCTGTAGTTCTCCACCTTTGCTTGCTGGATTTCTTGAGGCCTTCTAGCAGGTGACCAAATCGCAGCAAAATCTTCTATGGCTGCTGCTCTAAGTGGTCCCCTTCAATCATTTGCTTCTGTTGCCTTCTCCTATTGCTGTTACTTTACATTCTTCCCAAAGCATTGCACATCACTAGAAGGCATGAGAATACGATCTGAAGCAGTGAGACACCACAGGTGTCTTAGGAACAGTAGGAGTCTTCGTCTGATTTTGACAGATGTTAGTTTTTTCTCTTCTGTTCTCTTTTGAGTGTTGGGTTTTTATTGATGTTGGCTTTTTATTTTGTTTGTTTGTTTTTTCTTAAGTTTCTTAAGCACCATGATGTAAAACCACAGAAACAACTTATTTATTTGTGACAGTATGCCAGATGATCATGAAGCAAGATTTAGTCTGTGCTTTAGAAAGCTTCTTTTTCTGTGCTCCTTTGCAGGGATACCTAACAGAGAAGTTCCACAGGGATGTGGTGGCTTTCTGTATGTGTTTTCCAAGGCTGGGTGCCAGATTGCTTGAGCCTTGCTTTAATGCCACCAAGAATCATAGAATCATAGAACAGTTTGGGTTGGAAGGGACCTCAAAGCCCATCCAGTTCCACCCCCTGCCCTGGGCAGGGACACCTCCCACTGGCTCAGGCTGCCCAAGGCCCATCCAACCTGGCCTGGAACCCCTCCAGGGATGGGGCAGCCACAGCTTCCCTGGGCAACCTGGGCCAGAGCCTCACCACCCTCATGGTGAAGAATTTCTTCTTAATGTCCAGTCTAATCTGCCCCTCTCCAGTTCATACACATTCCCCTTGGTCCTATCACAACAAACCTCTATGAACAGCCCCTCTCCAGCTTTCTTGTAGCCCCTTCAGGTACTGGAAGGTCACTATAAGGTCTTCTCGGAGCCTTCTCTTCTCCAGGCTGAACAACCGCAACTCTCTCAGCCTGTCCTCGTATGGAAGGTGCTTCAGCCCTCCCATCATCTTTGTAGCCTCCTCTGGACCTGTTCCAACAGCTCCATCTCCTTCTTCTGTTGAGGATTCCAGAAATGGACACAATACTCCAGATGAGGTCTCACAGGAGAGCAACAGAGGGGCAGAATCCCTTCCCTCGCCCTGCTGGCCACGCTGCTCTGGATGCAGCCCAGGACACGAGTGGCCTTCTGGGCTGCGAGCACAGAACAACAGGGAGTTATTCCCGTGTGAAAAAGGTGGTTGTAGAAAGGTGGGCGTTGGTCTCTTCTCCCAAGTGACAGGTGATAGGATGAGAGGGAATGGCCTCAAGCTGCATCAGGGCAGGTTCAGATTGGACATTAGGAAAAATTTCTTCACTGAAAGGGTTCTCAGGCCCTGTCAGAGGCTGCCCAGGGAGGGGGTGGAGTCCCCGTCCCTGGAGGGGTTTAAAGGGCAGGTAGGTGAGTTGCTTAGGGATGTGGTCTAGTAGTGGACAGGTACAGTTGCAGTTGATGGTCTCAAAGGTCTTTCCCAACCTAATGATTCCATGACTGTAAGATTTGATTGTTAAAACCAAAGACTCTTTTAGCATAGATTTAGTGTTCAGTTGAGGTTGTAACGATTGTGTGTGCCTATGTGTGATACTGTGCTGTCTTGGACTATTTGTGATCTATTTGAAAAAGTGACATAAAAAAATAAATGGAAGACTAATTTGGTGACTTGGAACTTGTTTTCTTTGGCAGCATGGGATAGAAGCCTTTAGGAGTCAACTAAGCATTTCTTTTTCAACACACCACTCTGAATGGAGGCAATCAACCTCTGCTGCACACATTCCTGTCTCAGCAGAAAGTGTTTGGCAAGAAGGGATTGAGCAGAAATAACTCTGCTGCTGTTTGACGCTACATTCAGGATTTGCTTCCTGTTATCACCATGACTGAATTCCTCATGGATTAGCATCCAACTGCTTTGAGCAGCCAGTTTCTGCTGGCCTGCTGGATGTCGGCTTGAAAGAAGTTCACTTTGATTCACTTCTGCTTTGCAGAAGACAAAGCAGAGAAATATTTCTCGGAGAGGTGTTATGGCAGTGTAGTTGTACTGCAAAAGGGAAATTACCACAGTGATATCAGTAAGCCTCAGAGCTCTGGGGGTCAGGGAACAAGTGTCAACCCTGGAGCTGGAAGGTTGATGTTGTCCCTTCTCCCATCACTTATTGACCCACACTGAATATATAAAAACTTCTTTCTTTATTTTTATTGTCTGGATTGATTTGTATTAATATATTTGAGATTTTTAGTCTGAATTGGATCAGATTTTACATCTTCACCATAAAATTACATCTTCACCAGGATTTTGGTCTGCCCAAAGTTTACAAGGGCATCCTTAACTTCAATTTATCCCTCTTCATTGCTCATCTGCTGGTTTCATCTGCTTGTTGCCGTCACCAAAGATGTGCAATAAGCTGCGCATGATAAGCAAAGGACACAAACTAACTGCAAACACTTAGTTCAGGTGTTTGATCCCTGCCTCTCAAATACTTCATGAATCTATCTGCAAACGTCACATAAACAGAGGTTCGGAAGAAAATTGGTTTTGCTAATCTATTTAATTAAATAAAAAAGCAGTGTCATTTGACAGTAAAGAAGCAGTCTACTAGCCTTAAAACTCTTGGGATTTCCATTCGTATCACATCAGACTCCTATGTTAAGGTCTCAGGAAGGACCATGCAGCACAAGTCCTATTTTGTGATGTGGGGCCGTTATTTATGTGCCGTTCTGCATGACCATTGAATCTGTTCCCTTTGAAACAGTGCGGAGCTTACATGGGGCTTTTGGAGCAAGCGATCCAGATCCCTGGAAATGAGGTTGTTCAGTCTTTCTTCTCTCCTCTGTCCTCCCTGATGGCTGCACTAGAAATAAGCATCATGAGGGTCTGCTCTTTTGGTGTCCTTTAGGAGCCTTTTAAAGGACATTTAATGAGTTAGACCGGATGGAGGGCTAAGGTAAAATCTTTACTCTGTTGCAGAGAATTTAGAGACCTTGGTGAAGTCGTGTCTGCAGCGAACTGAATAGCAAAGACTTGACACTTCTCTGAACTCTCCATATGGTTTGACTGGGGGCAAAAATTATATTTTGTTTGAACATCAGCCTAAACCTGGTCTAAAAACCATAAAAGTCATTTGTTGCAGTTCCGGAGGTTGTAGGAGGTTCGCAGATGATGACTTGGGTAAGAACAGTGGCTGCAAGTGCCAATGAGGGGGGAAAATCTGTAATCCTAGTTAGAATAGTGTAACTGCCTGTGTTGGGAAGGTAAGAAGCCAGCCAGTACTGGGAAGGAGGGAGGTGAGATAATGTGGACCTCCAGCAGCATCAGGATATGAATTTTCCCACTTGGAAGGTCAATATCACAGTGATGAAACAGTATGAGTAAATGTGGTCTTAAGATTGGGTATACTACATAAATTAGCCTAGATGTCTGGGGGACTGTGGGATTTGGGTTTGGATTTTTTCGCATGTGTGTAACTTGTAAATGAGCTTTCCTCTTTGTGGGGAATACATTTGGTGTGTGTGAGATTATTTTCTTTCTGGTTAGTCATTTGACAACTCTCCATCTGGGCCCTGAAGGCTAGAATGAAGATGCTCTGCATGATCCTACCCAATCACTGTCTTGGAACTGATATATAGGGTATTGTAGCCTCTTTTTATAGCTCACTTTGTATTCTTGTTTGCCCCAGTTGGTTGTTGCCACAAGAAAAGTTGTGATAGTGCCATATAGCAAAGGTTGGGAGAAAAATGCAGGCTAAAACTCTGAGTGTTCTCAAAATATTCATTATTTTTAAAATTAACTTAGCAAACTGATCGATCTGTCATGCTGTTGGGAATAAAAATATCTGGCTTTGTGAGTTGCAGTGTTATCAGGCTGGAAAAGGGGCGTAAGAGAGTCTTGGCTCACAAAAGACCTTGAGCCTTGCCTGGGTAGCCGGAGCTGTGGCTCTCCAGGAATGTATTTTAAGCGATGGTACTCAGTGTTGGTGAGAGAGGAGAGCTTGTAACTGTGGTGGAAAGGGCAGGAATCAGGAAAGATTTTTGCATGCATAATTCACACGAAAGTCAGTGACCTAAGGATGTTTCCTCATCCTATTTTGGCAGTGTATTATGCGGGATTGTTCCTTCTGCTTGCTGATGTGTGCAGCCCACTGCGAGTGCTGACACTGCCACATTAGCCATTGCTGTTTATAGCGGTTTTGTCCCCAAATAGCTAACAGGCAGCAGCTGACAAGGAGACTTTCCGTGGCAGAAATCTACTGAGTATCAATATAAGGCAGTGACGGAACATCTTTGCTTTTATGCTGTTTTTCAGACTGTTCTGCAATGACTACAGCAAGATATAGGCCTACCTGGGACTTGGTACTCGACCCATTAGTGTCCTGCAAGCTCTGCCTTGGAGAATATCCTGTGGAGCAGATGACAACAATAGCACAATGCCAATGCATCTTCTGTACCCTGGTGAGTTTGCTGTTTTATTAGGCATAAAAAAACCCAATGCATGACTTTAAGTGCAGAAATTGTGCGTGTTTCTGCTGAACGGGTTTCACCCTGAAGTGTCCGTGCTGCAGTGGAAATAAATACCTTTACTGTGTTCTTGACACAAATGCTAACAAGAAAACCTTTTCCTGTTTATGAAAGGAAGTTTTTACTCAGCACTTATGAGTGCTGCTGTATGCAGTTGCCTCTTCAGCAAGGTTACTCAGATTTTCACTTTCATCTATTAATGGCTTGGATTCTTGAGGTGGCTTTGTTGGTTCTTTTTGGTTGTTTTATTTTCTCTTAAAAAAAACACCTTTAGCCCCAAGTCTTTCTGGAATAGTCACACACACACTTGTGACTAGAAAAGTGTTTAATATATTATGGATTCTGATTTCACCCAATCATGATAAATTACAATTGCATAACAGGCTTTCGTTACCATATTGCACAAATGTGTGCCTAGAATAACAAAGATCTTTATCAGTTAAGGATAAAACACTATTTGGTGAACGTTAGAGTAGTACGTAGCAAAGATGATCACAGTAAATTGGTGTCAGTAATTTAGAAACAGAGAAGCAATAGTAATACTTTTCATTCCTAATGCACTGGAATGAAAATGTTAGATCCTTTAACTTTGCAATGAGTGCAGTTACACGAAAATGACCTTGTAATGATGGTTCAGCAGTGGAAAAGTCACAGTAAAATCAGTAAGGATATAATTTATGGGATGCATTCTTAAAGACTTTAACACCATGTCATAAACTAAAAATAGGTTCAGACATGGGATCAGGATTTTTAATTCAAAATTTCTTATCAACAAAGTTAGATGGGTGAAGAGGTCATTTTGGTTTTTAATGTTGAAGAACGAGGATTTTTTTTAAGTCGCATTTTGTGTCTTATTTTTCTTCACAGAAACATCACCATCTCTTACTTTTTTTTATTTCTGCTGGTTATTGAGAAGCGATAGAGGGGGTTGGTGATAGACCACACGGCTTCTTTTTGTGGCTTACTGAAAAGGGCAAAGAAAGAAGCAATGCAAACAGCTCGGTTCTGAGTACATTTAATATTAGAAATACTCCAAATTGTCACAACCAGCTTCAGTGTTGATAGGAAAAGAGAAAATTAGTACATAGGCAGATAAACAGCTCTAGTCTGCTGTAAATGCTGCCTGTCCAATTAAAAAGTAAGTATTGCTTCATTGTGCGTGTTGAAAGCAGTGTTTGCTCAAGCATGCGACACTATATATAATAACGGGCTTCATGAAGAACAGAATAATAGGCTTCGTGAAAACTGCGCTCTACTGCACAGTAGATAGTTCTAGTATTTACAGCTGAGTTTTCTGTGTCTCTCCCTGTTGCCTGGATGCAGAGAATATTTTGATTTCATATTTCAGTAACATTTCAATGGCAGAAGAAAGGCTGGGTTACCAGTTAATCTTTTCATCTCCGCTTTGTTCCTTCTAAGTTTTGCTGCCATCACTCTTCCGTTTCTTCTTTATAGAATGCACTTACTGACTGCTACTGCTCTTTCAAAAGATATAATCTGTTATAGATATTAAAGTGCAACCTTTGCCAGTGGCCTGTAGGACCAGGCATAAGTGAACTTACTGTGGTGACGCTGAATTCTACTGTCAAACTCTGTTCAGGTGAAATGAATGATCAGTCCATTTGTACCACTTGTATTTGATTGTCTTGAATAGTTCTTTCAGCTTTGTCCTGTTTAAGCAAGCCAGCATACCTGGTCTGATTTGTATGAGCTTCAGTACAGTGACATTTGAATGCCCTGAAAATATTATTTACCCTAAAGCTTTCCTGTCAATTAACAGCAAATAATATTACCCTTGCTTTCATTGGGAGGGAGGGCTGGAGAAATAAGAATCGATCTCAATAATGGCAGGAGGCAATAGCTGTAGACTTGTTACAGCCCGGGAATGTGGCATGGGAGAAACCCAAGGCCACCTCCACCTTTTAGGACAGCCTGCAGGTCAATAAATTGCCTAACATTCCCTTAATGAGCCGGGCAAGGCTTTTTGCCCATTGGCAAAGGTTAAGGAAGAACATGCCAGCTTTGCACAGATTCCTCCAGTGATGATTTCCAGAAACTTGGTGTTTCATCATTGCAGTCTTCAGTATGAACAGTGTTTTGTAAACAGACAAATCTAAAGTTATTGAAAACCAACAGGATTCATCGAATCCCTAGGTTGGAAAAGAACTTTGAGATCATTGAATCCAACCATACCTGTTCGCTACTAAACCAGATCCCTGGGCACCTCATCTGCCCGTCTTTTAAATACCTTCAGGGATGGGGACTCCACCACCTCTCAGGGCCACCTCTGCCAGGGCCTGAGAACCCTTTTAGTGAAGAAATTATTCCTGACGTCTAATCTGAACCTGCCCCAGTGCAGCTTGAGCCCATTCCCTCTCATCCTATCACTTGGGAGAAGAGGCCAACACCCACCTCTCTACAACCTCTTGTCAGGCAGTTGTAGACAGTGATGAGGTCTTCCTGCAGCCTCCTCTTCTCCAGGCTAAACAACCCCAGTTCCCTCAGCTGCTCCTCATAACCCTTGTTCTCCAGCATCTCAAATATCCTTTTGTCTTGACTTTGGGTGGAGTTTACATACCGTAGATCCGGCACATCACATTGTACTAGGCTGTGCGGAACTACAGTTGGAGAGATGGTGACCGTCTCTGTTCTGTTCTTGATGGACCAGTATATAATTTTGATCAGGCTTCTTGCTCTTATGTGCATGATCTGAGGTAGCCGATGGCCTCTGCAGTGGTTGGAGCAGAAAAGGGATTCTACAAGCTGGTTTTGCTGCTGCTCTTGCTCCTAGTTCTAGCCCTTGTGTCTAAGCCACAGCAAGCTGAGACAGCATGAGCGTGTGTCACCCAGAGATCTCCTGAGTGCAGCGCTACTGCGTGTAGGCAGAATTTAGATCAACGTGCAGATTTATCAGTCCTGTAACATTTCTGTGTGCAAGTCTTCGCTCTTTGTAACCATCGCAGTGCCGCAGTAAAGATCTCGTGAAGGGTTGTCTCTTCCCAACGCTTGCACAATAACGCAACATTGCTATTTAGAAAGATAGAATGAGGACGCTGTTTCCTTTTGCTCTCTGGCAGAGCTGTGCTTGAATTGAATAGGGCAGACTGCCACTCCTCTGCTGATAAGGCAGAGACGCTACAATTTCCCGTCGTATTATTTTGCCGGTTGTAGCTGTGAGTACAATAGTCCATTATGGGTTTTATCATTATAATCGTTGATACACACACAGTGCTCTGAGCTCTCAAGTTTTGTGCATTTCATCCATTAGGAATGTACCGGTTGTTGGACTGCTCGAGGGACCAGAGGAACAGAAGTCGAGAGAGTAGAAAGGAAAACAAACTATCTGCTGTTGGCTTTTCATTTGGTGGTTTTTCTGAGTATTGTCAAAGGGCAAACTAATATCTCTTTCCTTCTGGAACCGTGTCGGCAACAGAACTGATCTTAAATGCACTCATCGAGTTTTGGCCCCAAATGCTTGAATTTCTTTTTTATTACATCACATGTTCCTACTTAACTAGCGCACAGTGGTTATCTGGTAGCTTCAAACCTCAAGACTGTCACTTAGCAGTTGCTTCTGCAGGAGGAGGAATTGAATTTGCACATTTTCTTCAGAAAGTGTTTACTTGTAACACTTTCCTCCTTATGGAAGGAGAGGGAGAATATGGCAAACACAGCATCGCTTTTTTCTTATTTGATTTCATTTTCTGTTAGTTACTGCACCACATTTGTTGAGGTATTACTTAGCCTTTGCTTTTTTGGGGTTGAGGGGAGAGGAAGGGGGAGCGATTTTGGTCCAATTCCTGCCTGAAATTCTGCCCATTTTACGATCTACAACAAAATTGTCAGGTATTTTAAAGAACAGGATATTCCCTTGATGTCTTACCAAATGTACATATATTAAAGTTACAACAGGTTGTGTTCCAGTTGCTATTCTGGCATGAAATGCCATCAGTTAGTTGCTGAAATGTGTTGTGATTCAGGATCATGTGTATATGTGTATACTTATATAATTATATATATAAAATATACACTTAGGAGTACCAAATGTCATGTTTTAAGTCCAGCGGTGCCACTGCTCTTACGCGAGACAGGCTTCTCCCGGCTTCACATTAGATTGTTTGTTCCTCATCAATATTTTATGCAGTGTTTGTCATTCTGGTACCAAAGGAGTCGTTGGTTACTTTTCTCAAATTTCAACAGAAAGTTAGTCAAGTAGGCAGTCTGGACAAACAAATATCGAGAAGAAATATGAAGCCTGAGAGAGGATTTGGCTTTGATGGAAAGAATTAGTTTGATTACTGCCATCTGCAATCCAGATTATTGCCAAAGGAAGGAAAGAGTGTTATTCAGGTATGAGAGGGAGAGAGGTCCTACAATCAAAAAGAAAACAGCAAGCTCAGTGTTAAGACCTGTCTTCTGCTTGTTTGTGATTTCCAGTTGGTCAGCTCTGGCCACATAGATCAGCTTTATGGCATTCCAGGCTAATACTGCTATGCTAATTTTGTATCTGTTTAGTAGACACTTGCACCTGTAGGCTCTGCCCTAACCCTTGAGACACCCTGTTAATATTCCCTGGACCTTTAGGTGTCTCTGAGTTTGGTGGAACTATGATTTAAGTCTGTATCTAAGTGTGTTCTATCTCCAGTAGCATGACAGAGGGATAGTGCTAGACTCCGCTGCTATCGCTAGCCCTTCTTAACCAGGCATTGGCTTAACCATGACTGTTTGTGCATGTCTATTTAATTCTAGTCATTCTCCTAACTGAGCTTCTGCGCAGCCCTGTGCTCAGCAAGGCGAATATCATTAGCCTGCGCCTTTGATTGACATCATGCATCTTTTTCTTTTCTTGTCATGCTTGACTGGAAGCACCTCCAGCTTTGCTGGCCTCGAGTTGAAAGACAGGAAAAGCAGAATTTCCTTCATGTAAATGAGGCAGCGTCGGCTTCTGCTTTCCCTGGGGCAAGGCAGATACCCAGAGCAGTGTGGGTGGGAGCAGGTGGGCTTGGCTGCCTGCCTCCTCCACCATCGTTTGCCCCTGCTTGCCAAGGGAAAGCTGCCTTAGCAGGGGAGCGCCGGGCTGACGCAGGCTACTTGGAGAGGGGCAGGTTTACACTGGACATAAGGAAGAATTTCTTCACCATGAGAGTGGTGAGGCTCTGGTCCAGGCTGCCCAGGGAAGCTGTGGCTGCTCCATCCCTGGAGGGGTTCAAGGACAGGCTGGATGGGCCTTGGGCAGCCTGGTCTACTGGGATGTCCCTGCCCGTGGCCGGGAGTTGGAACTGGATGGGCTTTAAGGTCCCTTCCAACCCAAACTATTCTATGATTCTATGATTCTGTGATTCTATGATTCTATTCCCCCACCTCTACCAAGAGGAGATGCCCTATTTGCTTGGAAACAAGAGAGAAAGAGACACCTCATGGCTTCTGAGGTTTTTATAGAGCTCTGGGTACTTCTTATTAATCATAATGTTTTCCTGTTTCCCACCAGCTTAGAGCTTGCTCCATCTACTCACTTCCCTCAGACCTTAGCAGAGAACTGATACCCATCTTGACACGTGATGTGTCAGTGGAGGCTTGGTGGTTAGAGGTCGCTAGTTGTTTGCATAGTGATTCACATGGCTGTCTGGGTTCTGACTTGTCTTGTAGGTGCTGTGATGATAAAACTCCCTGTTTAAATAATAAAGATGCCTATTTACAGAGTAATTAATGTAGAGTTGGGAGCTGCAGGCCCTGGTTGAAAACTGAACTTGATCCAAAGCCTTCAACTCTCCTCTCTTCTGTGTGATACTACTAAATAAGATCAACGTTATCTGTCTCCATCTGGGTGTTGGGAGAACTAGTTCATTTTTGTTTGCACAGTGTTTGTCATGTGAAAGTGGAAGGTGTATTGTCCTCCCACTCAGAAATATGCATCTGTTCCAAAATGGAACAAACTTTCTTGAACAGCCATGTAAGGGAAGACTGAAATTTTTTGGTGGTGGTGGTTTTGCCTCCTGAATGTTTGAGTTTCATCTTGCATGTGTTGGCATTTGAAAACAATTTGCTTTTGTAAAGTTTACTCTGTGTTTTTCTACCAATTGTGTCCCTGAATAAGTGAGAATAAGCAGCTTATGCAAGATAATGGAGGGGTAAAAATCCAACAAGAAAATATGTTTATGTGTACACCGTTTGAACTATGTAATCTAAAATGAAGATATGCATGAACCGCAGGATGTTATCCTTGTCTCGTTTGGCCATTAGCTGCTGACTCTGATGTGAAGGACTTTTCTGAAGGAAAAAGCGTTCCTTTTCAGTGTGTTGTACAGTACATAATCATATATAGATGCGTATATAAACTCCTTCATAAAAAAACAGACGACCATTTAGAAGGAGAGGCAGTTGTTAAGTCCTTGTTACCTTTCCTTTCTCTACTAAGACATTCAGCTGGAAACAGGCACTTGTTTTTCAGGTTCATTTGGTTCCTGTTGCTCACTCACTCTTGCTTGTGATTCCCACAGCCATTGATCGCTGCGCCTCAAAGGGTGTTTGCCACAGTCTAGTATTTCTCAAGCTGAAGAAGCCCAGGAGGGCTCCTTTTCAGGGGTAATCCTCACTGAAAATACTTGCATCCTTGATGATACATACACTTCTTGCCTCACCTTCCTTGTCTGTTGACTGGTGGCCTGATGCTGACGCTCGCCTGTCCCCAGACTGGCGGTTACTCCAGTGCGGCGGGGGTGGAGGCTGCACACGGAGGGGGCCGCTCCTCATCCATGATGGGAATTTCTTGTCTGCCAGTTGTTTGCTTGAGTTAAGCGTGTACCGGGGGCTGCTGTGACATTTAGCTGGGCTGTCAGAAAGTGTTTGGGCAGACGTAGAGCCAAAGCACCTGAATCACACCGTGTCCACGGGCTAAATCAACACCAACCTTTGCACTACTCGCAGCGGCATCTGCAGAGCCGAGTCCCCCCCTCCTGTCAGGCGGAAGCAGAAGGATTTTTGGAGAAAAGCAATTTGTACGGCTTGGAAAAGGATGCTTAAGTGGTGTGTCCTGAAACATGGAAGCACATAGGTTGCATTTATCATCCCAGCCGAGGCACTGTATCATCCACAAGCAAGTTTATGTGACTGGGCAGCCTGATCCAGTGGGATGGCCCTGCCCGTGCCAGGGGGAACGGGCCTAGATGATCTTTAAGGTCCCTTCCAACCCAAACCATTCGGTGAGTTAGGGCAACGTTGTAGGCTCTAGCAGGGCTTCAGAACGGCTGGTGCAGTTTTAAATTGACACCATGGGAGGAAAAAAAGCATTCATTCTTGGCAATTTTAAACAAAAGGGTGTATTGAAAAGTGTTGGGCACGTAGCGGCAGGAACTCTGTTAAACCAAGCTTGTTGAAGTCACTTGCTGCTTTGGGAAATGTTTATCACCTGTGCTGTTGTCAGTGCTTGGTCCTGGCTGAGGCCCTTCCTCGGGTGTACCGCTTGTTCACAGGATAAAAGGCCAAGTTTGGGCGCTGGGTTCTGCCCTGCTGCATAGCTCTGAGAGCCTTGCAGGCGCGTGTCTCGCTCGAGGGTCTGTGTGCTTGTGGAACGTGGGGTTTGTGTCTGTGAGAAAACAGTGTGCAAGGTGTAAAGAGCAAACACGCGAGACACTTCTGTTACTGCTTTCACATTTGTAGATTTGGAGCGCTGCGTGTGCAGATAAGTGACTTTCCTTCTGTCATTTAACCTTAAGGATGACGATTCAGCTACAGGGTTAATAAAAATCGGAATTTAGTGAAGATTTCTTTAAAGTAGGTTATTATCGCTGAGATGATGTCCATAGAACCGGAGGTGATCTATTAAAGTTCAAAGTAGTTCACAAACATTAAACAGGTGTCTAACGTACATCTGTCCCTGAGATCTATCCCACTCTCGTGAGACCCCACCTTGTGTCCAGTTCTGGAATGCTCAACATAAGACGGAGGTGGAACTGTTGGAACAGGTCCAGAGGAGGCTACGAAGGTGATCTGAGGGCTGGAGCACCTCTGCTATGAGGACAGGCTGAGAATTGTGGTTGTTCAGCCTGGAGAAGAGAAGGCTCAAGGGAGACCTTAGAGCAGCTTCCAGCACCTGAAGGGGCTACAAGAAAGCAGGGGAGGGACATTTTACAAGGTCCTGGAGTGGTAGGATGAGGGAGAATGGCTATAAATTGGAGAGGGGAATATTTAAACTAGACATAAGGAGGAATTTCTTCACGATGAGGGTGGTTAGGCCCTGGCCCAGGTTGCCCCGGGAAGCTGTGGCTGCCCCATCCCTGGAGGGGTTCAAGGCCAGGTTGGATGGGCCTTGGGCAGCCTGGTATGGTGGGAGGTGTCCCTGCCCATGGCAGGGGGTGGAACTGGATGATCTTTGAGGTCCCTTCCAACCCAAACTGTTCTATGATTCTATGATTCTTGGAGGCATTAAAGCAAGGCTTAAGCAATCTGGCACCCAGCCTTGGAAAACACATAGAGAAAGCCACCACATCCCTGTGGAACTTCTCTGTTAGGTATCCCTGCAAAGGAGCACAGGGAAAGAAGCTTTCTAAAGCACAGACTAAATCTTGCTTCATGATCATCTGGGGGCTGGAGTTAGATGGTCTTTAAGGTCCCTTCCAATTGAAACCATTCTATAATCTGGATGGTTTGTGAGGTTGAATATAGGTTGTGTTCTGGGGTTTGGTTAGCAGAGCTGACAGAAGGATCTCTCTCATGGCCATGTGTGTGCCTCAAACACGTCTCTCTGATTAAGCCTGCATAGATATTTTCCAGTAAGTCAACCCAGTAGGATTAGGGTGATACTAAAAAGCCAGATTGTAGATCTACCATAGAGAGTTGGGCATGCTGGAGCAGCAGTGCAAGAGCATTTCAAAGTTGAGCCTGTGATTAAATTTTGAGTAGGATTATAACTACTACTTTACTCAAAGGCCGTGTTTGAAAGAAGCTTAAAAGCTCTCCAAGGAACCTACGATTTTTTTTTTTCCCTTTCCTCTCACAGGTTTTCTTGCATGCTCTGAGTGTACCACGGAAATCTGGCAGGAAGTAGTTTTGTTTTAAAGACTAAGATTCAAAGTGCATCTGTCTTATTACCAGATCAGCATTTGTGTTTGTTTTAGGAGTATCCCCTGAAATATTAAAAATAAGATGGTATACGACGGTTATATGGATACATGAATCTCTGCTTTACAGGAATAAGGAAGGCTCGGGCTCAAACCTTGGTCTATCATCCTCCTCTCCTCTTCAGGGAACACCACAGCTGCTGGAGGGCGCTTAGTTTAGGGTGATTTTTCCTCTTGGGATTGTTCAGCCTTCTCTAGATCTAAAGAAAGCCTATCTACACAGTGATGTTTTCTTCAGGGAAAAGCTCTCTAGCCCAGAGTGAATTTTCTGTTTGGGCAAAAGGTGGGGGGTCTGTTTTCCAAGAGTATTAGCCTCCACCTGAGACACGAACATCCGAATTCATGGAGTGAAAGACATCACTCGCTCATGCACCCTCTCCCCGTGTTCCATCACACTACCCAAAAGACTTCATGGGCGATGTGTTTACCAGGATAGATGCCTATTCACCAGCTTGCAGAGTTCGATTAGTGGAATTAGCACAGAGCAGTGGGATAACCCTGATATCGCACTATCTTCTGGCAAGAAAAAGTATCACCTTCGCAGTATTCATTTCTAAGTAATGTAAAGAAAATACCTGTCACACAGAACCTAAGAATACGACAAAATACTCTCAAAAGTGGTTGTTGCAGCAGTTTTTGTTCACTAATGTAGCCTCATCACATGAATTTTGAGCTTTGACTTAGTATCCTCTGAGCACAAAAACCAGCCATAGATGAAACCATAGATTTGTAGCTACAAAATCCTCTAAGTAAGTGCTTCTCACTCAATATCTTTTTGTATTCTTCATCTTTCCTAGAATGCAGGGCCAAGAGGGGTCATTACATTCATGCAGCCTGATGTCATTTGTAGCGCGGATCATAAAATACTAACCAGCGTTTTCTGACTCTTCACGTGGTTGAATGCAAGTTTGTATAAACATATTTTTGTGTGTATATTTTCAGAAGTTCATCTAATCCTGGTTTGCAGGTGATACAGAATTTGAGAGACTTTAGCAATTTAGTCTACGCATTAATAATCATCTTACTTGGAAGCATTCTCTGATTTGGTTTGATCTTTCTTCCCAGTATTTTCTGGTTTCCCTCTTTACATTGAAACTCAGACAGATTAATTTTAGAATTGAAATTTTTTGTTTTAAAAAAATTTAAAAAAATTACCCAAACAATCTCCCTTGTTGAAAAAACGGATCAAATAATTAGTGGTGCAAAACTCTTAGTGATTATCTGCCCAAGGTCAAGAGTTACTTACCTGGTTGTTACCTGTGCATAATAGCAACTGCCTTTGTCTGTATTTAATACTCACATTTAGCAAATACTTTGTAAAAAAATAATTTAATTTCTTTTGCTTGAATTTTGTAAATGCTAGATTTCTTTCATTTCTTTTTTCCCTTTCAATTTTATCAGTAGGCCCTCGAGGTTTCTAAAATGCTTTACCAATACCGGCATGTGATGGTTTTGCATGCGGTGCACATTTTATTTTGGGATGACCGTGGCCTAGTGCCAACACTAAAATACATTTAAACTTTTGAGACATAAATCAAGTGATACTGTGATGATCTCCTTGGCTCTGCAGTCCTGTAATGCTTTTTTGGCCTTTCCAAATCCATTGACTTATTTATATGCTTTCCCATATGACTTGGCACTTGCATCTGCAGCATTAGAGCAGTTTTGACAATATCCACCTATCAGCTGTTAAGAAAATAATACAGGATGATCTTTTTGGCTGCCTAGCTCTCAAATAAAAGGTGACATCTTGTAAAGCTATTCCTTGTCTCCGGTCATATTAGCATCTTCTTAAAAGTGCAATTGTTAGCCTTTTAAAAAGGTATCCTCTTCTATTCTAAAAAATGAAGCTGCTCACCAAAAATATCTCCCAAGTGTTTTTAATTACATGCATTTTGTATTGTAAGATCACCTTAGGCACCCAGTGTACACGGTTTTTTTCTGTCAAAGTAGAGGGCAGATAAATGTTGCCCCATATGGAAACGGCGAAAGTGGGATTCTTTCTTACGAATTATGATGGGATTTATTTGCTTTTGAGTGTCAGGTGAAGTAAGTCAAAGCACCGTCATCACAAATGGGTGTAATTTTTGCTCAGATTACCCTAAAAGAAAATTGAAAGGCAGACGTTTTAATTCTTTATATTGAGTTTTTGTTGTGACCTGCGCAGTCAGGTCAGTGCAGTGCAGCAGAGTTAAATTACGTGTTATGGTTTGGAAATCAGGCAAAAAATAATTATTTTGATTCTCATGGGGTACTGTAATGCTTATCACGTTAGACAAAATGATATAACGGTCTGCGGCTCTAAATCAACAGCGCGTTGATGGTCACTGAATATACCTTTGTGCGGCACAGCCCGTGATGCACAAAGGTTAGAAGTACAGCTCATCTTGCAGAACTTTTAAGATTAGGATATGCTTGGCAGCTTCAGAGGGAAGTCCTCCCCTTATGAGCCATCTCCCTCTGAGGCTGACGTGGAAAAAAGTGTTCCTAATTTCTATAGGAAGCTGAGAGTAAAACCACTGCCGGATTGGGTTCTCAGGTGATCCTTGTGAGAGGGGATCTGGGCCAAAACTCCTCAAAGCAGATACACTCCTGACCTTTGTCATGGGGACAGCAAATGGCAGTAGAGTTCTTGGATTGCCAGGGGAAAGAAAAAGTCATCCAGTCACCAGAGAGGACAACAGTGATGTACAGAAAGAGTACTTGGACCTCTCTTCTTGCTGTTAGGCAGATCTTCATTATTCCAAGTAAAGACCATCAGAGTACAGAAATGGAGTAAAAAAGCTGAATGCAAAGGCAATGGTTCCTCTTATGGCCTATTTAATTCAGTAAAGAGTTATTTTTTGTGAAATGCCAAGTCTTGCCCTGGCTTCATCATGTCAGACTGTATACGTAAGCAGAAATTTATAGAAAAAAAGCCATCAGTTTTTGATAGGTTTAGAGTATCTCCGGGTCTGACTTACTTAAATTGTATGTTTAGTTATTTCATTTTGAATACGATGAAGGGGCTTTTTTTAAAGAAAAAAACAAATGGAATTTAGTAGAAGTATTGCTTCAAATAAAAATAACTTTCCACTGACATGCGTCCATTAAAGGAAGAATGAAGGTGCTCCTCAGCATGATGATTTTAGAAGAGTCAAAGTACAACAAGAAGGATATCCTATGACCTTCTTCCAATCTCAGCCTTTAGGTACCTTATTTTGGCTCCTGTTTTCTCTGAGAAAAATTGTGAAGTAGTTCATCTTGATAGTTGTTTGGGGGTGACTGACATGCACACAGTTTTCATTCATCCCATACAGTATTTTATTGCCTTAACAGATAGACGGGGAAGGTAATTTCATCCAGCATGAGATCAGCTACAAGCTGCATAGAAAATGCAACAATTTATTTGTCACCTTTTTGTAGTTGTTTAGTAAAGAATTTTTCATAGTATATAACCAAGTACCAAATCTTGCTGTGTTTTGTTTGCATACTGGTACATTTCCAGTACTGTAGCCAGTTCGACACCGTCTGACACAAGTGGTGCATCTTCTGTCTGCTCTCGAGAGGCCACAGCTGCCCTGTGCTTCAAACTCTCTTGCGGCCACTTTGCGTTACTCGTTCTCCACCATGGAAATCTCTAAAGTGAGCAAGTCATGAGTGGAAAGAGTGTTTTATCCTCTGCCTAATTTAGAGTGACCTTTCATGACCTCAAGACAGCGCCTGTGTTCTCAGAAGGTGCAGCATAAGAAATGCGCTTTGGTTTTGAGGAGGTGAGGCCGGTGCCACATCAGGGGAAGGAGGAGGCGTTGGGCACTGCTCGTGGCAGGGAGCAACTTTGTCGTTCCTTTCACTATGAGGGAAGGGAAACAAATTGAATGGACTTTGGCAATGGTCCTGAACAGGTTGAGGAAGAGAATTACCCACATTAATGATTGATGATTGCAAAGCTCATTCAGCTTGAAAAGTACTTTCTGTAAGTGCTAACTGCTAGCATTAAAAATGTATGCATTTCCATTTTAATGCGTGCTTGGCGTCTGCAAGTGGAGGGGAAAGAGAAGAGCCGTCGGTGTCATTATGGTCACACTAGGACCTCCCCTGCGGCTGAAATCACAGTTTGGCAGGGCACGCAACCTCGGAGCTGGTTCTTGCAGAGCTCAGCCTGCTGTGGTTGCTGCTGCTGGTTCTCTTGAACTGCTCCACCACCTGCTCTGCAGAGCTCCAAGTGAAGGCTTGGAAACAAACGAGTCAAACCATCTACTAAGTGAACAGTTGCCATCATTAAATCCCTCCTGACAAAGAGGAAGACATAGGTCATTACCTATCATACGTGGATTTTTTACAGGCCTAAAACTTTTAATGTTTTTCTGTTTTTCTTCTCCAAAAAGTAGAACTTTTGTCTGAGTAGGAGACGCAGGGAAGGGGAATCTGACAGGAATGATCTCTTGTGCTATCAAGGTGGTGGCATGTTCCTGCCAGCAAGGCTGCATCCCAAAAGCAGAGAAATTTCGTGGTCAGGAAGTGATGTTTTTGCTGCAATTGAGCTGCGAGAGGTAAAATCTAAAATAAAATGTTAATGTAGGTGAAAAGAGTTTCTTAAAGGAGCAGCAGAGACATAGCAGGAGGCAGCACAGAAGGAGAAGAGGTTGAATAAGTGGACTTAAAGCCCAGACTTTTGGCAGCTACAAGTCACATGCAAAAGGGTTAGGCTGGAAATGTGCTCACTGGTGATCCTGCCTGATGGTCTGGGTGGAAGGAAGAAGCGGATTTGTGCTCTGCCCCACAGTTTAGGGTGCAGGACTCGACAATGTCAATGCAGCTCTTTGTCTTTCCAGGCTGAAGGCGAGTCAGCAGCTGCTTACCTTTTCAACTACTATTTCCAGACAGAACTTGCAAGTCCCCGTGTTGCCAGCTTGGTGCAGAGGGTGTAACCCTTCTCGCCTCTCACCCAGCTGTGTGCTGAGCTTTTCTGTCTTCATTTTACTCTGCTTTTGGTCTAGCCTTTCTCTGTTCACATATCTGGTAAGAGGGTTAGGGACCTCCTTTCTGCAGTTGTCTCCAGTTTGCCACTGCCGGCTGCACTCACGAGCAGGGTGGGAATGCCACAGGGTGGCCCGTCTGCTGGAAAGGAGACCCATGTTCGGTCTTCCCGGGTGGTGTGAGGCTGGTAGCAGTTGTGCAGTATCTGCAAAGCGGAGGATATCCCTCACCCCCCTTGCCTCCCCAGCAGACAGCTCTCACCTTGGTGTGGGAAGTGTGGAGATGGGCAATTGGTATTCAAGAATAACCAAGATTTGGTCTTAATTTGTTATTAGTCTAAACTATCCACCTTTCTTCTCTCTTCTCTTGATGGTCGTGCTGTGCTAGGTGCTACATTTTCAGTTATGCCGTGAGTAAAATGCTGTCGTTGCTAAGGAAAAAAGCATTAGTGTTACCAATATTTATTATTCGGTCCCCATGGAAACAGTAGTTCTTCTAGGAGTTCTAATTCTCTCATTTTTCCTTCCTATGGAAAAGATACATCTTTAACCAAGAAGTTCAGATAATTAATTTCTAGAAAGAGAAGACAAGCCGCCCCACTCCCTTTTGCTCTCTGGTGTGCTTGACAGATGTCTGTCTAAGGGTAGTTACGGCTTACTAAGCTGCGTTTGTGCTTTGTAGTCACGTGAAGGTTTTTGGAGTATGGGTAATCTAATTTTATCTTGGTGTTTTATTATCTTTTTTCCACTCCTATCTCCCTGTTTAATTTGTCCTTTCCCCCCTTTGTTGTTTTTCAATTTGCTGCATATTTTAAGGAAGAGTTATTTGATGGAGAAATGAACTTGCTGGGTTTTTATTTAAAGATATAACTATGGCAAAAGCTGTCAGCATGGCCCGTGCTCATAAAAGTTCTTCAGATTTTCAGAGGAAAGCTGTTAAAATACCAAGTGGTTTACGCTTGGTGGGACAGTTAACTCAGCCTTTGGCTCTCTTACAGTGCCTAAAACAGTACGTGGAACTTCTGATCAAAGAAGGTCTAGAAACAGCAATCAGCTGCCCTGATGCTGCCTGCCCAAAGCGAGGCCATCTGCAAGAGAATGAGGTACAATCTTACCACAAATAGGGTTTTAATTTCCTCCCAGGATGTTTAAATGTTTCTTGGTCTGGATATTAGATGCCCCATCCCTGGAAGTGTTCCAGGCCAGCTTGGATGGGCCTTGGGCAGCCTGATCCAGTGGGAGGTGTCCCTGCCCATGGCAGGGGGGTTGGAACTGGATGATCTTTAAGGTCCCTTCCAACCCAAACTGTTCTGTGATTCTATGATTGTTGCCAATGTAAGTTTTTAACAAATCTTTAAAGGTCAAATATTTTGTCTCCCATTTGTTGAAGTTTGTTCCTAATTGGAAATTTTCTTTCCCTTTTCCTTCCTTTGACAGATCGAGTGCATGGTTGCATCAGAAATCATGCAAAGGTATAAGAAGCTGCAGTTTGAAAGAGGTAAGACTTAACTCTCCTCATTGTGGGAGTGGTATCACACCAGGGCAATTCCATAAATCACAATCAGGCTCTGCATGCGTTTGTGCAGTATCATTGTGTATTAATTGCTTGGTCATAACAAAAAAACCGAACCAAAACGAAAAAACGTTTCTGTTCTTGTTCTTGCCTGCGTGATTCCCAGAACTGCAACACTCTGGGAATAAATGAAGGGAAGAAAATTGCCGATATGCTTTATAACTAATGGAGGGAATGACTTCTATTTCAGGCTTTGCTGCTTGAATTGACTACCAGCACTCTAGGGACTGGGGAGGTAGACCGACCCCTTTATGGAGCCATCATTATCTCCTGTGATGGCAGCTGGTGCACAATTACCAGGCAGTCCTATGTGTAATGATAACATGAACCTTATTAATTTTTATGAGCATATAAGCTGACCAGGTGCCTATGGGGATGTGGAAGTCTGTGCCCGTAGAAAATTTAAAGTAAGGTTTTCCTGAGGGCAGGACCCAGCCTAGAAACAACTAAAGTCATTGGTGGGTTTTTATTCACTTCAATGGGCTTTGACGCACTAAATGACTTCCCAGTAAGCAGCCTCTAAGAAAGGAATGGAACTGTGTAAGTGTTGTGCTGTTGTTAGTCATGCAGTGATCCGTGGTTTCAATACAGGGTGGGGGATGAGAGCAGCTCTGTGGGGAAGGACTTGGGGTGCTGATTGATGAGAAGCCCCACATGAGCCGGCAATGTGCGCTCACAGCCCAGAAACCAACAGTGTCCTGGGCTGCATCCAGAGCAGCGCAGCCAGCAGGGAGGGAGGGGATTCTGCCCCTCTATTCCTCTCTTGGGAGACCTCATCTGGAATACTGTGCCCATTCTGGAATCCTCAACATAAGAAGGTGATGGAGCTGTTGGAATGGGTCCAGAAGAGGCTACAAAGATGATCTGAGGGCTACAGAACCTCTGCTGTGAGGACAAGCTGAGAGAGTTGGGGTTGTTCAGCCTGGAGAAGAGAAGTCTCCCAGGAGACCTTATAGCGACCTTCCAGTACCTGAAAGGGCTACAAGAAAGACAGGGAGGGACTTTTTATGAAGGCATGGAGTGATAGGACGAGGGAGAATGGCTTTAAATTGGAGAGGGAAGATTTAAACTAGACATAAGGGGGAAATTCTTCATGATGAGAATCACAAGACTTCTTTTGAAAACGTGTCTCCAAATGCCCTGCCAGTCAACCTCAGCTGGAATGCATTGTTAGGGAAGGCCCGTCTTGTAACCACCTTTGAATTTTGTTCTTTTATGCCCCTTTACAGAAGTGCTTTTGGATCCGTGTCGGACTTGGTGTCCATCCTCTACTTGCCAGGCAGTTTGCCAACTCCAGGAGCCAAGCCCACAAGACCCCCAGCTGGTCCAATGCAAAGCCTGCGACATTGAGTTCTGCTCTGCTTGCAAATCTAATTGGCATCCAGGTCAAGGCTGTCAAGAGAACATGCCAATCTCTTTTCTTCCAGGAGAAACGAGGTAAAGTATTGCAAAAGATCAAGTATTTAGAAACAAAACACTCAGTCTGAACAAACCAGAATATGAATAGCAAAGAGGGAGTTTTCCTGATATTTTGTTTCAAAGCAGTTTTCGTCGCTCAGTCATTCCTGTTCCTTTAATGCTGTATTCCGAAACTGGATGGCTCTTGGCAGCCTCACTCCTTGCCACCATTCCTGGCAAAACACAAAAGAGCTCTTTGAACCTCCATCAGCCTCCCTTTTGCCGCAGTGGGGGAAAAAAAGACCTCCAGGCAGCTCGTGAACTTCCCTTCAGAGAAGATCTCCTTGCTGCCGCTCTTCTGGACGGGTTGGTAACATTGTGCCAGGCAGTGACTTTTAGGATACCCTGATAACCATCCCAAATGCTGCACATCTGCCCAATGACCTTAAGTTCTACTCCAAGTCATTCCCACAGGCGTACTGCAGTCAGTAAATAAGAAAGGCTGTTGTGCGTATGTTCTCCTTCACATTTAGGCTTTGTCAAAGATTGTGTAGCAGTTCAAGGTATCATTAAAGCCCTGGACAGCCTTGAAGTTACCTACTCATAGCTCGTCCTCTTTCAAGCTGTCAAAAGTTCCTAGTCAAATACAGTAATTTTTGCATGTGCTTATGTGTGCTTGGCCATAAGTGAAGTTTACTAAATTTTATGGCAAGATAAAAAAACTTTATTTATTTTCCTTAGTGTTTGGATTGCTTTTTAGTTTTTATTTCATGCTTTATTTTTTATTGCATTGAGGTATGTTTTTTCATTATTTTGGAGTGTAATGTGTCAGTAGCAGTTTGTGCTCCTATACTTTTAGAATTTCATATACGGTTTATGAATACAAAGCATTTTTGTCATATGATTGCCCTGAGCGTGACTAACGAGTGTGTCCCCTTTTATCCTGCTGTTGGACAAATCAATCAATCAATCAATCAATCAGTCAAGGGTCTGTCTTGGTTTCCAGGAAACTTGATTCCCCAGCATTTGTTCTTGTATCTCCCACTGGCAGTGGCTGTAGGAGGTGTCATTTTTTTGAGGTACATTTTAGTTGTTTGTGTATGTAACACCTGTGCATGGTAGAAAGCTACTCGAGGGAAGTGAATGTTCTTCAGCATTTCCACCTTTCTGTGTGTTGCCCCCGCTGCATGCATAGGGGGCATCCTATGGTTTTGCACATAATGCAAGACAAGAAGTGGTGGTGCTGACCCTAATTCATGGATCGTGGTTTGTTAGCACAGTGTTAGAGATGAAGAGAACAACTCTGAAACAATGACATGCCCCAAAACCCTCACGGTTCCTGATTTGGGAGGAAATTCCTAGGGTGGACCCTCAAGGAGGGCAGAGACAAGCAATCCCTCCCTGCTGCCCCAGTCCGAAGGAATCTGGTCTTAGGCTTGTGCCATCAAGGGATTGCTTCCTCTTCTTTTCTGGGTAAGAAGAAAAAGAAGGAGGGAGGAAAAAAAGAAAATTATCTAGACGTGCAAGGTGTGAACTAGCTGCAGCTCGTTTGATATATTCCAGGAGAAAACTGGCTACCATATATTGGTACTATTAGATAACAAAAACAGTTGGTTAAATATGTGGTAGAGAAAATATCCTGACTTTTACATGGGCAAAGTAGTCATTAAACACTTCTTTCTAGATATATGTTTAAAAATAGAATATGGCTGAACTATCTGGTGGACTTGGCAGTCTGATGTTTACGGTTGGACTTCATGATCTTAAAGGTCTTCTCCAACCTAAATAGTTCTGTGATTCTGTGATCTGAATAACAAAACTCAGTTAAATTCCTGGATCTCTACTGCAGGCTTATCTTCTTAGCACATTTCTTAGAATTCCTTCTCTTCTTCATCGCTACGTATCTTATTAATTCCTCACTCTCTCCCACAGTTCAGGTTTTAAAGTGGAAGAAGATGATGCTCCAATCAAACGCTGTCCAAAGTGTAAAGTTTACATTGAACGAGATGAAGGCTGTGCCCAAATGATGTGTAAGAACTGCAAACATGCCTTTTGCTGGTACTGTCTGGAATCTCTTGATGTGAGTACACACCCTGTGCTGTGTTTCTCACGTGCTTAGTTTATTGCTTAGCCTACCCAGTGACCTCATTAATCAATGAAATAGTAGCTCACTAACTAGCTTCTGCCCAGCTTGGTGGACTGTGACCCACCAGAGTTGATGCTGGGGGTTTGATAGCATTTGTATGCTCTGTTTTACTTGTCTGACTTTTGATCTTTGCGTTGTGCCTGTGTAAGTCAGAAATTAATCATTTTGAAGCAAAATTTTACGAAAAAGTTGTTTGCAATCTTTCGTGGTCACCAGCCTGTTGGGGTAGGTTTGTTTTGGTTTGTTTTTTTTTTAATACTACTTCATTTAGTCCTGACTTTTCAATGTGCCCCTTCTTGAAGGAGTTACAGGATGAGTATAGCGATGTTCTTAGTCTGAGGAAGTTTATCAGGCAAATCTTAGGCTTGGTGCGTCACCATGCAGGAGTCTAGCAGTCAGATTTGTTTATCATTCATTGTATTCTGTGGTACAAGAAATGGATCTGACATATGAAAAAGAATATGATGTCCTCCTAACGCCGGGAATTTGTCAGTCTGTAAGCTGCTCCTGTCATATGTTTATGTTCGTTTAAAATCAGATGGTTACCGTGCCCAAGGATCAGAGTGTATGCAATATACAACATCTGTTTCCATGTCATCTGTTTTGTTGCATTGTTAACAATAGCAAGGAAATGTTTGGGGTTCCTGAAAGCTACTCTGACTATTCAAATCTTGTAGCTGTCCTACTTGAGTGCTTTACTAACAGTCCTTTGGTCGCAGGCTTCTCACAGGCTCAGTTAAAAAGCAATATTCCTTGGTCCTACGCTTGCTATCTCATCTGGTTTTCCAAAGGATGGCAGGAGAGATAAGGATGTAATTGCTCAAAAACACGTATTGTCCTTTTATTGTTCAGCTAATAAAAGGAGCCACATTTGGGAAGTCTGCAGTGCAAGTATTCATTTTCTTTGCTCTGTATGTGTGTAAAATATAAGCAATGGGCAGCTTATCTTCTCGGATCCTCTTGCTAAAGTCCATGCTAGCATTTAAATATGCAGGTTGAGAGCCTTTGGGACAAGAGTTCATTATAGATATGTAACACTTGCTAAACAAGCCTGTTTGTGAAAGCACTTAACTGCAAACAAAGTACTTTGGAAAGGCTGGACATGGCCATTCCTACCTCACTAAGCTTTTATCCTGTACAATTCCTGGTTATAAGTTTTGAGGAAATAGTATTTTATAGTTTTAAGAAGAGTTTGAATTTCTGTATGTTACCTACCTTTTTATTTAATATCTTGTAGGATGATTTTCTCCTAATACATTACGACAAAGGACCTTGCCGAAACAAGCTGGGACACTCCAGGGCATCTGTTATCTGGCACAGGACACAGGTAAAGCTCAGGTGTTTAAAAGCTCTTTACAGGTCCACTACTGTTTTAGTGCCTTCCTTTGCCTAAATCTTTTTAATACCTTAGGGTAAAATTCTGTGCTAAATGGTAACTGATTTTTGTAGCAGATTTAAAGAGGGCAGTAGCTTGGAGAGGAACAGCTCTCCCAGAAAGGACACTCCGTGGGAGAAAAACACTGAGAACTAGGAAGGGTGCATTTGCAAAGCTGGTTAAATGCCAGTCCAGTTACGCTCTCAGTAAACTTGGAGAGCAAACTAAGTTGCCACCATCCATGCTATTAACAGGGAAGCTCATCCTGCAAGGAGTCTTTAGCTCTGGATCCAGAGCTGGAAAGGAATTGGTCCGAGTATGCTGAGGATCTTGCTGTGGAGTCTGGTTGACTCATTCATGTGGGTTGGATAGAGGGCAACCTGGAGGGCTTATCAGCAGTTCCAAACACAAATTCAAGTTGACAGTCACAAAGAGTGAGGACTACCTCTTATAGTCTGGATCCAGTCTTGCTGAACGCAGCATGAGTGCTGCTGATGGAAGAGCACTCTGCCCTACTTCGATGCATTCAAAATAAATGGCAGTGTGTGACTTAGCACAATCTCCTCTGCCTTTACAGCGACACAGAGACATCTGGGTAGCTGAGTCATCTCCTAAATTAACTGCGTGCCAGTAAATCACCTTAGCATGAGATGAAGGGCTGTTTGTGAAGTACAGTTTTATTTCTGTTTGAGCATAAACCCCAAGTTTTGAGAATAAGCCCCAAGTCTGGACCTACAGCTAAACTGAAATAAAAAGGAGAAGGTTTGCACCCCTCTCTCTCTACATATGCCCCTGGGTGGGTTCATTAGCTACGGACTGGCTTTTGCTTGATTTAGCCAACAGTATCTTAGGAAGTGTGTGGGTACATAAGCTTTTTGCTTTGCCTGTAATATGAGGTGATTAATCTGATATTTGGAGTTGGTTCTTAGCCACTGCATTTAATGCAAATATATTTGATAGGTGGCATGCTTGATATTCTGGTCATTGCTGAGAAAGAAAGTGATAATTCCCACCAGTCAGAATCTAACTCTGCTAAACCCGCTAAAGCTGAATCAACCTTGCAATCATTTCCTTTTGTTGTTCCTTTCAGTATTTAATCCAAGGCAAATTGAGGTGAGCCTTTGGTTTGTTTGGGGATGCAAGAAAAATATTTGTTTTGGCCAGAATGATTTGATGCTGAGTAGGGCGACAGCTTCTACAGAAGCAACGGAACCAAGCAGAAAAGGAGAAGGTGATTCTCAGCAGGCAGTTTTGTTTGAAAGACAAACAGACCACTAAAAACGTGATAAAAAAAAAAATAAGCAAAACCAAAAAAAACGAAGCAACAAAAAAAACCCCAAATGAAATGTAAGGAATTCTTTGATGGCATATTGAGGCTGCAAGAAAGATGTAAATAGGGATCTCGTAAAAATGACCAGTAGTTAGTTTGGTTCACTGAATTGTTACCTTCCAGCCTGGAAGTCAGACCAGCGCACTCTTAGTGTGGGCTGCAAAGTGCTAGACAAGGGCGTGCTGTCTCCAAAGAGCAGCGTGGCAATAGTTGCAGTTTTCAAAGGAGATAAGAATTTACCTTTGCTTTATGTCTCTAGTAAATTAATGCAAAGATTGGTAGATGGAAGTTCCCTCAGGTTGTCAGCGCCTCCAAAAAAAAGAATAAGTAATGGATGTGCACACCTCTGAAGCTGAAAAAGAAATTGGTCTCGGCAAGGAATAAAATTGTTAGGGCAAGGAAGTTTGAGCTTATCTCGACAGCCAAAACCCAAGACTTGACAGAACTGGAGTGCTGTCCCACAGCGCCATCTCCTGCAACCAGCCCTTCCTCTCGGCCCTCTCTGGTCCCTGGTGGAGTTGCAAAAGGAAGGACATAGTAATCGGAGAGAGAAATTGTCTGTGGCTGACAAAAGAACTAGTAAATCTTCCCGTCTAAAGCATGGCTAACTAAATGTTACCACTTAGTTCATGGAATTATAGAATTGCTTGGTTGGAAAAGACCTTTGAGATCACAGTCCGACTGTACCTGTCCACAACTAAATCATATCCCTCAGCACTTCATCTGCCCATCTTGGAAACCCCTCCAGGGATGGGGACTCCACCACCTCCCTGGGCAGCCTCTGCCAGGGCCTGAGAACCTTTTCTGTTAAGTAGTTTTTCCTGATGTCCAATCTGAACCTGCCCTGGCGCACCTTGAGGCCATTCCCTCTCATCCTATCACCTGTCACCTGGGAGAAGAGACCAACACCCCCCTCTCTACACCCTCATTTCAGGCAATTGTGGATAGTGATAAGGTCTCCCCTCAGCCTCCTCTTCTCCAGGCTAAACAACCCGAGTTCCCTCAGCTGCTCCTCATAACATTTGTTTTCCAGCCCCCTCCCCAGCTCTGTTGCACTTCTCCGGACAAGTTCTAGCCCTGGCTAGAAGAATTCTTTGAGTACTACACTCTAATTTTATTTTCCCTTCAGTTATGAGGTTTTGCAAGCAGAGTAGCATTCTGCTCTTGCCTTCATTATTACAAATTACTCATAGACACTGTCAGGGGAATAAATCTAAATTATTTTCTCAAATAATCTGCAGGCACATTGTTGCAGCGTTGCTCATACAAGTGCCCATGGCAAATCCGTAACTTCCTCAGGCGACATATGTCAACTTGGATGGTTTTTTTAATAATTTTCCAAATTTAAACTCTGGAAACTATGAGTTTGGCACACTGACAGGATGGCTGGGTCTGTGCTTCTTTGCCTGTGCTGGGAAGATGGTGATCAATAAATGTAAATGAAAGAAATGCTTTTAGATAGAGTTAGGTCATGTCCCACGAAGCAGCCGGATGAGCTCAGGTTTGACTGTAAAAAGCTGTTTGGCACATGCAAAGTCCTCCTGTTTGTCACCTGTGGCTGATTCTCAGGCTTATGTTCCTGCTAGTGGGAAGCTTGTGGGAGTCTTCCCAGATTCTCCGTGTACAACAGCAAACCCTTGACTGACTCTTTGGAGATTTTTCCAGCAAAAAGGGGGAGTACCTGAAAGTGAGAGTGTCTTAGCTCTTGTGGTCTTGATCTTATTTAATATTTAGGTTTGATCAACAAAAAGAGTGTCGAGTCAATTGCTTCATTAGCTGTTTGAGATACAGCAAAACTCAAAGGCACGTAACCATTTGCATCCCTGTGGGTGATGGAACCGAGTTGTGTGGCACAGCACCATTCTGACTGATGTCACTCACGTTTACTGATCGCAGGAGCTGCCTGTAGCACACGCTTGCAGGGCCATCCTGGATCTAGTAAGGTCAATGGCATTTGCTGAGATCCCTTTGAAGGACACTGATGCACTGTTGGTAGCAGAGTCTAGACAATTTTTATCCCTAATGCAGTGCTGTTCCGTTCTCTTGCAGGTGGTAGGGATCTTTGCAGGATTTGGTCTTCTGCTTTTGGTGGCCTCCCCTTTCCTTCTACTTGCTACGCCATTTGTTCTGTGCTGCAAGTGCAAATGTAATAAAGGAGATGATGACCCTCTACCTACCTAGACAGAGAAGATTGGACTCAACACAACGTGTGTTTTGATTTTATTGTTGCTGTTGGTGTTTCCCTCTTGCACTTACATTGCTGTAGTCTTATGTGCCCCGTTCTGCTTTTCATTGACACAGTCTTGGTTCCGGGAGCTGTTGTTACTACTGTTGTGTAGATCAATTGATAATAGACAAGGAAGGTAATGGAAAGCAAGTTTGGTGCTAAAAGGAGACCGTGGACCCAGGCAGCTGTCTGAGATGAAGAGGTAATACTGCTGAAATCAATGCAAAAAGTTTCTGTTGCCCTGCTGGTGGACTTGGGACTGTCCTGAATGGCATCAGCCAAACAAGCTGAAAATGCCTACAAATCTAAACTCTCTGCTTATCTGTTTGCTTCAAAATTTGGTGTCTTATTGCTGTATATATTTAAGTTGCCTAGCATGTAAATCAGATAGTCAACTTAGTATGACTTTACGGTGTTTATTACACATCTCTTTTTTTGTTAAAGCCATCACAATGTCCTTTTCAGTACATATTTTTCCAAGTATAACAAAATCAATAAGGTGCATATAGGCCATCCTATGCCTTTCTTGACATTGGGTATAGAAGGACAAAGTTGGTCCTGTTGCCTTCCAGGAATTTTTTGAAGTCTTGTAAGGCATTTGTTTGATGGAAAGCTATATTTTAAAAACGAATTGATGAAGCTGTAAGGTTGAGTGTGACACAAACCTGCTATCTAATCTAGGTTCTTTTAAAAGTGCATTGATGGTATTGATTACCGCTGGACCACTGGTGTTTTTCTGAATTGTTATTTTTCTGCTGTTGGTTAGGGTTCTGCTACAATTACAGGGCTACATAACTTCTAATCCAGGTATCTTAATCTTTTTATATAGAGATATATATATACAATCCTATTTAAACCAAATGTGTAAATAGCTGTGCTATTGAAATATTTTGGAAGTTCAGGATAGCTCGCTTCTGTCTTTAAGGCGATTATTAAAAAATACAGGACTCATTTTACTATTTAGTATCCCCTTGAGTTAAGAGTGAATCTTCCCTTTTAAGTAGAAAAAGACATAAGGGTTTTCCCTATAGTTAATAATAAAAATGCCTGGGATACTTGTGGAAGTTGTACTTCACGCTTAAACTCCTTAGCCCATTTTCAGAGTTAGTCATATGGTGTATGGTGTATGCTTTTAATAATAATACTGTGACAAAACGAGTTTTCATTTGAAAAATAATCACTTGATTTGGTAGTTTTGCGGAATCCAGTGCTGTGTTTCCAGGGTAGTAAAGCGTGCGAGCCAACCTACTATTAATTGTTGTTGTTTCTCTTTAGAATTAAGTTGTTGAAAACCATTTTGCTCTGATTTTAAAGCCGACAAGAATTGGACTGATAACTTCTTGCCATGAAATATTAAGCACCCAAAACAACGTGTATGCCTCTGTGTGGTACTGAAGGAAAACGTGCTTTTGAACGGCTTATGGACTAAAGTTTGACTGCGTCTTTTTACCATTTATTTCGGTGCGTTATCAGTGTATCGAGATGGATGAATATGTTGAAGCCAGGGCACCTGTGCACTGAAAATGTATAAAGACCGACAAATGCAACTGCTTCTGGCTGCTGTCACAGGCTAGCAATGTGTTTTCATAGCTCAAGCATAAGGAAATGACTCCTTTCTTTATTACCTTTTGGAGTTTTTTTTACTGTCTGTTAAATAAAAAGACTGCAGGGTACAATTTTGAAAAGGGCACTGTCTTTTTATAAAACTGCTCTTGAATTTTTTTCTCTCCCTTCTTCCAAGTTTAATGGTGTCTCAATTCAAACTTTCTAACCACAGGTTTTTGGCTCTGGGAGCTGGAGGTTATCTGCAATTCACTTATTTGGCTTGGTTTAATGAGTTCAGCCATTACAGTGTGAAGAAGAAGGGCAGCTGGTTTCCAGCACTCTGAACCCCTTGCGATATCTTCAGATTCTTCATGGCAATGCGCAGTTTAGATCTTTCTAATACCTGATTTTGTTATCACATATTTTTATCATATTAACTCTCTTTGCTATTAAGAATCACTTAGTTGTTAAAAAGCACGTGTAGGAAAGTCTGGGTAGCGCGTTCGATCGCTGTTTGCCACCCCCCAAGGGGTGTGAAGCCGTGCTGAGCGCAGCGCGCAGGAAGGGGTTCTGGGTCCATCTCCGCAGGGCACCCTGAGCCGAGCACCCAACTGCTTCCCTGTCGGAGCTGCAGGGTGCAGAGGCGACGGAAACCCTTCTGCTGAGGACCACGGCTTGGAGGTAAGCTTGAACGAGGACCTTTCAGCCTTGGCCCTGTCTTTCTGTTCGAACTGGAGAGAAAAAAGACTGGACAGCGCGACGTAAAGACTTCATGGGTTGTTCATTTTTTAATTGGGAGCACAAAGGGGTTTTGCTGGGTGTGGCAGTGGCTCCAGTGACTGATGCACTACTGGGATGATGGTAAAGAGCCGAGGAGCTCTCGGCTGAGAGCTGACAGCACTGCTGACAGTGCTGGAGTGTCCTGAAGGAAGGTATATTCAATCCGTGCCTTTCTTAGAGGCGGCCTTTACATGGCAATATTGTGAATCATAGAGTCATAGAATGGTTTGGGTTGGAAGGGACCTTAAAGCCCATCCAGTTCCACCTCCTGCCATAGGCAGGGACACCTCCCACTGGCTCAGGCTGCCCAAGGCCCATCCAACCTGGCCTGGAACCCCTCCAGGGATGGGGCAGCCACAGCTTCCAGAGTTTTGCGCAGTGCTCTGTGGCCAGTTCAACGTTAAAACTAATGCACTTCCAGATTAAAAAAAAAAAAAAATCCTTTACAAATACGGATGTTTTTAAATGATATATTTTAATTAAGGCTCACAGGTAGCATAATATATGATCAGAAGACTGTACTCCTCTGTCAGTGCATCCGTCTCCAATCTCAACTTACTTGAATTGCTACTGGGGGTTTTGACATGTCTTGTTTCACATCCTGGCTGGTAGGATAGGCTGTGTGCTGACACACATTTCCCAAATCCCTATTCCTTTCAGGTTTACTAAATGTCATTCCATCTGTATTCTTCTCGGGGATTTTTTTGTTTAAGTTTATTTTTACTTTTTGTAATACTGTTTCATTTCCAAAGTAGCAGCTTCTGGTGGTGATGTATTGAGTTTGAGGTGGTTTTATGTTACAGTGTATTTTGATAGTGTGACATTTAATACCCTGAAATTGAATTGTAAATACATAGTTTTAATCTCTGACATTTAAACCCCCTGCCATGGAAAAGCAAATGTTTGTGTCTGCTGCTCTTCAGATGAAATTCTGTTACAACAGCTTTGGCTTTCTAGATTTTCACCAGGAAAATGAGATTCGCTGCATGATTTCTGTTGCATTTCTCTGGTTATGCTATTACGTAGGCTTTTTTGCATTGTCTTAAAACCTATTTTTAATAGAGTCGATAACAGTACATAATTTGCAATTTCTGTTACGATAAGGTGGAATCCTTACTCGCGAGCATGAGGAGCCCACGCTCCAGAGGTGTTGCATCTCCCCGTTCGTTAGTTGGGCTGAAGTCAGTCCTGAGAGAGATCAGTAACGTTGAGTATTCCCCATGTGGCTTTGGACAAGTCACTTACCTCCTCTTCTCCCAATTTAACCATCTTCCAAACGAATGGACCAATGTTAACCTACCTCACAGGAGGGCTGTGAGGGCAAGCTCATTGGTTTGGAAATTCTGGAAGATTCTGTGATGAAAGAGTCTATATAAATGCTTACTGTTATGGTAATATTCCAATTTTATTCATGTTGGCGTTCATTTTGAAACCTCCTCCTACTGACTTTAGCATGCCAAGGACTTGAGATGCTTCCCCCTCTCCAAACCAAGCAGCAAATACTCTGCATTATGAACTGGGCAAGATCTCCAATAAGAGCTGACCGGGTCGACTCGCAGCGTACAGCTCATCTCCAGACGTGCAGGAAACGCAATCAAAATTAGTGAAGAGCTGACAGGGTAAGATATCACAGATCAGAATAAGATGAAGTGCTTTTGATTTAAAATTGTTATGAGCAGGAAGATAGAAATGCAGTTTTGTGCATTCCATCTGTAGGCCTTTTACTGAATAGGAATAAGTCTATTTAATGCCAGCCGTTCTCATCCCAGTGAGGTGCCGCATGTATAAAGCTTTGTGCAGGTTTGCTTTCTTTTAAAAACCAAAGTTTATCCATTTCAAATACATGATCCAAAATCCTGAAGAAAACAGATAGCATACGGTTTTGATGACAGAGATGTTAAAGACATCAAAAAAGCCTGCACTGGTGCTTAATTGCTAATGAACTCCTACTAAGTAAGGCATGCTGTTTGTGTTTAGAGCCCTGTGGTCTTCATTAATGCTTTGATTTGTGTCTCTCTCTTAAGAGTTCCCGAAACATTAGGTACAGGTGCGTGGTACAAAACCGAACCTTTCTTGATCATTTTATTATGGATATATTTTAAACTTGTATAGGGACAAGCATGAAGGAGAGTCATGCGTGTGTACAAATAATGTATTTGACCAGTGTAAAAATAGTTCTGTCGATGTATTTGAAATGTAAGTACATTTTGTGCCACTAACACTGTGATGTATAAAAGAGCTGCTGAATGCCTTTTAATGTTGTGTTTTGTACTTTGAATTATATTGAAGAGTTTAATTTGTAATTTCAATAGATATTTTAAATGAATATGTCTCCTGTGATTCTTGATAGTGACTTTTGAGTGCGCTGTGTTCAACTAAAGAGAAGTGCTGCTCTTGTGGTAGGACTCCCTGTGCTCACCATTCTCTCCTTCCTTCCGAGCAGGCACAGCCTGGAGATGTCCTGCCGCACTTCGAGGCGTAACTGCAGCTTCTGACTCGGCATCTCCCAGCTTAGCCAAACGAGTGACTCTGGTTATCTCTAAAGCTAATTTGACCCCCAGCTGGGTCTTTGGTCCAGCTCCTGTTGCAGCCCACTGATGTACGCTCTGGCTGGGTGAACCCGCTGCTCTGAGGAGCACCCGAGATGCCCGGATATTCTTGCACAACAGATTGAAGTGGCTGCAGATAGCTTATGTTGCCCTCACCTTGGTGGTGTGGAGGTGAAACTTTTAAAGGCAAAGCCCGGTCTCCTGCACAGCAGAGCATATTTAACTCTTTTGTGGTGGCAAACTATTCTCCTGTTTTTGACTCCATCGACAGGCACCGTGCATTCTGCCACAGCTGAATCATAGAACCATAGAATTATAGAATAGTTTGGGTTGGAAGGGACGTTAAAGATTTTCTAGTTCCGACCCCCTGCCCTGGGCAGGGACACCTCCCACTGGCTCAGGCTGCCCAAGGCCCATCCAACCTGGCCTGGAACACCTCCAGGGATGGGGCAGCCACAGCTTCACCACTCTCATAGTGAAGAAATTCTTCCTTATGTCCAGTCTAAATCTTCCCCTCTCCGGTTTATACCCATTGCCCCTCATCCTGTCCCCACAGGCCTTTACGAATAGTCCCTCCCCAGCTTTCCTGTAGCCCCTTCAGGTACTGGAAGGTCACTATAAGATCACCTCTGAGCCTTTTCTTCTCCAGGCTGAACAACCCCAACTCTCTCAGCCTGTCCCTGTAGGGAAGGTGCTCCAGCCTTCACCTTCCAGCTGAAGATGCAGTCTTTCCTTCAATCACTGTATTTTCTTTCTCATTTGTTAGGACAGACTTTGTCCATAGTCATAAAAAAAAACCAAAACAGAGGCACAATTTCTTCAAAAAACACATGTTCATAACTAATATTCATCTGTGTGCCTTGTGCAATTTAAGAAAACTCAAGGCCACGTAGTAGCTGCTACTCAGTCATTCCTTCTTTCATTTCCATGGAGCGTAATGATTTTTCTCCACAAGGGAAAGATCAGTTTAGGCATTTTGTTCAATTAGTTGGGCAGAAAACAGCCTGAATTCCTCGAGGAGTTGTGACCTGTTCAAGGCACAGATGCCATTAACAGAGCGATCTTTCTGCTCTCTTCCTCTGCTCCCACAGTCTGTTGCTTCCAATTAGGGTTTGGTTTGCTTTGCAGTTTGCTTTTAGAGGAGAGGATTATATCTCAGTCACTGGCAGTTGCCGTGTAGTTTAGTATCGTTTAGCTCCTGGGCACGTCCTCGGTCTCTGTGCCAGGCTCAGCTTTCTGTGCTGCAGAAGGGTTTTCTTAGCGGTGCCTTCAGCTTTCTGCACAATAAGTCTGTCATCAGAGAATCAAGCACTGCAGAAGCAAAGTGGAGTAATAGACTTCAGGGTCTCAGCTGTCTAAAATTAGAGTGTTTATGTTGAATTCTTAAATGGCCAAATTCTAACCCATATATGTTCTAGTACACAGTGTCTGGGATCATTCACTCACCACATCCGTAATAATCAGTTCGGTTAGGAGTGGCCCCGGCCCCAGAATAACTCCTGAACTGGACGTGGGCATTGGATGGGAGAGTTCAGGTCAAAGTCATGCCAGGAATGGTCCTCTAAACGCTGAACGGTTGAGATAATTGAATCCCACAGCACAAAAACGTTGTGCTAGTTCTAGCATTCTGCTACCTGTGATGGTTCTGAGAGGTGTGACTGTAGAAACTGAATTATGTACACACGGCGTGGGGTTGGTGCTAGAGATTACCACTGCCCACTTGCAAGCACAGGGCATCCACAATAATATATATATATATATATATTTTAATTGGAGATCCTCTAGGATGTTTCTCATAGGAGATTTCGTGCCCATTATCAGTGCATCTATACCAAGAGTCTTATTTTATGCAGGATATACAGAAACTGACGGAACTTGTGTTGATTTTGAAAATAAGAAGAGAGAAAAGACTATTTTGTACCAGGAAGCCTTTGTTACCCGGACTGTGCACTCTGCGAACCAAGGTTCATCCTTGAATCTGACACCACTTAGCATGAGGTTTGTGTTCATATTCGTGTGTCCGGCCGTAACTGATGGCAGGCAGTGCAAAGACACATCTTCTGTGTCTTTGAGACATTTCCCTTCCCATCCTGTGCTGCTTACTAAGATCATAGGGTCATGGAATACCAGGTTGGCATGGACCTTAAGGATCACTTGGTCCAACCTTCCTTGGCAAAAGCGCGGCCTAGCCGAGATGGCCCCGCACCCTGTGCAGCCAGATCTTGAAAGTGCCCAATGTTGGGGAATCCAGCTCTTCCCTGGGGAGATTATTCCAGTCGCTGACTGTTCTCAATGTGAAAAATTTTCCTCCCGTGCCCAGCTGGAATCTCCCCAGGAGTAACTTGTACCCATACTCCTCATCTTTTCCACGTCTCAGTGTTCTTTGTAGCCACCCTTTAAGTACTGGAACATGGTGATAAGGTCTCCCCTGAGCCTTCTCTGCTCAAGGCTGAACAAACCCCGTTCTCTCAGCCTTTCCTCACGTGAGGCCTGCCAGTCCTTCGATCATCTTTGTGGCCCTTCTCCGGGCCCTGTCCAGCCTGTCCACATCTATTTTTGTATAGTGGGGACCAAAACTGAGCACAGTATTCCAGCTGTGGCCTGACAAGTGCTGAGTAGAGTGGAATAATGCCTAGATAATTGTCTAGACAGCTTACTTAGCTTTTATAGCCTCTCAAAATGTGTGGTGTTTTGTTGGCTTTTCCCCCCACCCACTCAGCTGACAGGAGAAGACTGGGCGACTGTCTTTGTGCAGACACATCGGTCTTAAATGAAACTGAGGAAAGACTCCTGGACTACCTTACTACAAGTACTGCTTTCTGATGCCGGGGCAGAACATCTTGGTGCAAATTAGAACCAGGTTGCTCTGCTCCCATATGCTGTTTCCAGATGAATGTGTGTGTGCGCAATGACTGGAACTTAACACATATGTGGCACATGTACAAAGTGTTTGGATGCTGAAAATCATGCAAGTCAACTCGCACGTGCAAGTAATGGAAATGCACTTGGAACGCCAAATAGTCCAATTCCCTTACGGTGCCTGCACAACAGAGAACAATGTCAAACTGTTGTGTGCTAACTGGAAGCTTATGTCTGGTGTTCCTTGGTCTTTTTTTTAAGCGAAAAATGAAACGAATGCTATAGAATCACAGAATGGTTTGAGTTGGAAAGGACCTTAAAGCCCATCCAGTTCCACCCCCTGCCATGGGCAGGGACACCTCCCACTGGCTCAGGCTGCCCAAGGCCCATCCAACCTGGCCTGGAACACCTCCAGGGATGGGGCAGCCACCACTGCTCTGGGAAACCTGTTCCAAGGCTTCACCATCCTCATTGTGAAGAATTTGCTCCTAATGTCTAATCTTAATCTTTCCCTCTCCAATTTGAAGCCGTTTCCCCTTGTCCTGTCACTCCATGTCTTTGTAAACAGCCCCTCCTCAGCTTTCCTGTAGCCCCTTCAGGCACTGAAAGCTGCTCTAAGGTCTCCTCGGAGCCTTCTCCAGGCTGAATAACCCTATAAACAGTGTATAAATGCTAAATTTAAGCCTAGGTCCCACAAAGGAGAGTCTCTGGCAGTAGAGCCAACTTCTCCTAACTCAATGCTGTTTTCTAAAATCTGAGTGTAAATATGTGTGGTGCTTTATTTTTATGCACAGCATATCCTGAAATGTGAAACGTGGCCTGAAGTCAATATAGCTCATGTGTGTCTACGGGAAGAATAAATTCTACTCTGTAATTTTGCAGAGCGAGAAATCTGATCCTGGAGCAACGCAGGTTGTCATATAACACAGACTGATAACAGTTCTGGGGTATTTTTTGTAGCTTTACATGGAAGAAAGTGTATTAGGAATGGAATTAAATCACTTCCTCCTTCCAAACTCTGCCTTTTCCTCTCAAGTAGCTGGAATAGTAAAACCAAATGCCTGTAAGCATGAGTAATTGGTACTCCGTGTGTGCTATGAATGTGATGCTCGGAGTCCATTAAAGTGGATTAATATTTCCATTACTGCCTTGTAATGGGTTTTCATTTGAGGTGAGCAATGAGCTCATCTCGCGGCGTGAGAGAGCGCCTGTGGCAGAGCTGTGTTTTTCTGACTGAGGTTTCTCTGCTTCAGTTTTCGAGTTTTCTTTGCTTCAATTGTCGTGATCTGTTTTGTGTGACAGAATCTGAGAGACTGACTTCACTGTGGATTAAAAAAAGGAAAAAAAATGCTATCTCATGAAAGCAGAGCAAACATAACACACTAATTTAGCAAGTTCTGCAGGGCTGACCTGCTCGGACCTGTCTAAATTGAAGTCAGTGGGCTCAGCCATTCCCGAGACCTACACGGCTGTGGTTTGTTCTTGAGGGTGACTGCGATCAAGCACTTTCTCTTTCCTACCTCGAGATTATCTTTTGGGTTTTGGTGAGTGGCAGAAATGCTTGAGCTACCTCAAAATCCTGAAGGCTAATTATAGCTTAAGAATGAGGCTGTTATTTTGTGGAATTACCCACAGAAGATGTGATGTAGTGTGCAAATTTTCAGTCATAAATTACGTGGGCAGACGAATCTAATGCAGCAGCTCTTTATTGTCATGCCTCAGTAATTCCGAGCGTACTCAATCTGCTGAAGTTACATACCCCTTCTGTGATGAGTATACGTCTAGTAAGGGAAACCTGAGTTGGAATATGGATAAACTTCTTGTGATGCATTAGAAAAGCCCACGGAAAGGGTATAGAAGCCCTTGTGGTAAGCGGTGCTGCTACGAGCCAGCAGAGTGCAGTCTCTGAACGCCGTTTCAGACAAGAGGACTTGCTTTCATTGAAAGAATTGCACATAAATCCATATTAGCAGGGTTTCCATCTCAAGCTTTTAAAGTTTGTGTTTCAAAACCTCCATGAGGTTAATTGTAGTGATATCACGGCTAAAAATAACAATTTCATGATGGGCATTCACAGTCTGCTGGAGCTGCTCTAGTCTTTGGGTCTTAATATATGTTATTGCTCCTGTTCTCTGAAAGTACATGAACCTTTCCTAAAGTGAAAAAGTATTTGAACTTGCAGAAAACTGATAGGAGCATAGAGATGTTTCAGTCTGCAAATGTAAAATGAGATGTGCAAACCAGAAGTCTCTCAAAATGCCATGTTCAGAGAGCACTGATTAATGGCACTGAGAGAAGAAGAACGCTAGGAGTGAGTTGGTTCAAAGCAGATTAAGCATCGGCTAATAACATGGCATGTTCTCTGTATTTTATAATTGGCGGATGCTGTAAACGAGCCAAATAATTCTCTTCTCCCTTCCTACCCGTGCCTGCTGTCGTATGTGTGTTCCTCAATACAGATGTTCAGCAGAAACAATGCAACTGTCCAAACAATAACTGTAACCATCCGTTTAGCAGCCCATGTGTTTGGCAGGGGAGGCGAGCTGCAGCGGGGGCTGCTGTGACTCCTTCTGCCTTTACCTCCCTCGGTTTATATGAGTTCCAATGTTCATGAGTCTCCCTTCCCCCCCTCTCGAAGTGTATCTGAATAAAGCAAAGTAAAAAGTTAGTTTCTCGTATTTTTTTGTGTCCCAGAGGCATCTTTCAGGTTCCTTCCAACACTAACACTGACTTTCAAAGAAAAGACTGTCCCAGCTGCCACCATCTCCCTGCCAAACTTCTAGGGACTCTTGGGAAGCTTCTGGTTCATGCCCGTTACAGCCTGTTGGGGATGGATTTGGAGCATGTTTTTCTGCTGGATCTGTTTTTCCTTTGCAGGATCTCACAGTTATGTTATACAAAATGATACCATTTGAGGATTGGGGCAGTACAGTGTCTTCAAAGATGCGTAGTACTTTGCTGCCACACCTCGCCGTGGCCAGGTCTGGTCACGCTGATACAGCCTGAGGAGCTTCTCGGTGCAGGATGCCTCCAGCCTTTGGTGCTGCTGGTAACTCCTCCTGCTTCCCAGCGGCCAGGGCACGGTTTCCAGGTGCGGAGCAGCGCTGCGTGTTGGAGAATGGCCCTTAGAAGATGCGTATCTACAGGGGCATCTCACTGCTTCCCACAGCAGGAAACGGAAAGCAGAGATACGGAACATCTGAAGGGGGAGAACTGAGAAAGAGTACCTTTCTCTCTGTTTCCTCTGCCTGTGTGGCGGCAGATCATGGAATCATAGAATGGTTTGAGTTGGAAGGGACTTTAAGGCTCGTCTAATTCCACCCCCTGCTATGGGCAGGGACACCTCCCACTGGATCAGGTGCCCAAGGCCATATCCAACCTGGCCTGGAACCCCTCCAGGGATGGGGCAGCCACAGCTTCCCTGGGCAACCTGGGCCAGGGCCTCACCATCCTCAGCGTGAAGAATTTCCTCCTAATGTCTAATCTAAATCTTCCCCTCTCCAATTTAAAGCCATTCTCCCTTCCAGGTCCCTCTGTATGACATCCCATCGAGTCCAGGATGCCCAGGTCCATCTGGATGGACATGTAAGTTTGCTGCTTAGTGCCTTACCAGCAATTTTTATCCTTTCACTTGTGATTTTTTGGCGTGCTGCATTGCAGGCTCTGCCAGCAGTTAATGGCATTTCCTTACACCTAAGGGAGGGAGGCAGAGGGGAGGTTGAGCCTGGTTTAAAATCGGAGAGCCATAAGAACTGACCCTCTGAGTCAGCTGCTTCTTTGCACTAAAACTGAGGCGTTTAACACAGATATTTTCTCTGCCATTTATCTATGGAAAATGAACATGAGAAGCTACCACACCTGCAAGCGCGTCCTTGGCCTTTTCGATACATCCCAGGGCTCCTTTAAACCCAAAGAGCTCTGTTGGGTGCAACCATCTCCCTTTGGGGGCTTTTACTGTTGTGCCTGAGAAAACCACATCTGAGGCACAGGGTCTGGCCATGGGCTATGGCTGTGAGGCAAAGAAAACTGAGAAACGCCTGAGGTTCCAGCAACATCTGCTTGAAATTATGGGATACCTTAATGACCCTTTAGGACACTCCGTACTTGAGGTCTTTAAAACTTTTGATGGCAACTTCAAATGTGGAGCCGGTCGGCACAGCTCGATAAGGTTGTAACATGTCTCTTGGCTGGAGGGACTACGACTTTCCTTACTCCAATGTGTCTATGGAGCCTGCAGAGGAACTCTAGCTGCTACCCAACGCCAACAAAGCATCTGGGAGCTGCCTGCCTGCCATTTGCTGTGGTTTACAGGACTGTAGAGCACTCGGTAAGAAATGTTCATTATGGTCTGTGCTAGTAGATCATTGTCTCCGAATATGGGAGGGCAGCAGCCCCACAGAGATGACTGCAGTGTTCCTGGTCTCTTGCTTTGAGCAACAGTTCTTGTCTCAGTGGAGAGGTGGCACCAGGTGAGATTTGCTAATACAGCAATGAATCATTATCTCAATTTCTAGCAACTCCTGCTGTGCTCCAGGATGATACTAGACAGAAAACGATGCAAGGGTGAATCAGCACGTCTTTGAATGAAGCATGTCCTCATCGCTGTCTACAATAGGTTGTAGAGGTGGGTGTTGGTCTCTTCTCCCCAGTGACAGGTGATAGGATGAGAGGGAATGGCCCCAAGCTGCCCCAGGGCAGGTTCAGATCGGACACCAGGAAAAATTTCTTCACAGAAAGGGCTCTCAGGTCCTGTCAGAAGGTGCCCAGGGAGGTGGTGGAGGCCCCGTCCCTGGAGGGGTCTAGAAGAAGGGTAGATGAAGTGCTTAAAGATATGATTTAGAAGTAGACAGGTACGGTTCGACTTGATCTCAAAAGTCTTTTTCAACCTAGGGATTCTATGATTCTGTGAAGGTTGACCCATTGGAAAGATTTTATAGCGCTTCATGTTTCTGAGTATTCAACAACCACATGTGAAACGGAACTGTAAAAGCTCCTGGATATAAGAAGCACTCAACATGTTGGTAGGGGAAGAAAAGTCATTTCTATTTAGAGAAAAACATCATGATCTCTTTAAAGGCTATAAAAACAGCCAAAATTTCCACTATTCTCTGTAGTATCCAGTATGTCCTTTGTATAAAATAGGTATTTCCATCCTAAAAACCCCACCATCTCTGAAAAGCTATTGGAGACCCAACATAAGGTTTGTGTGGTGGCTGTGTGGGCTGTGTGCTGCGCTGTGGCTGATCACAGGGGGATAGTGAATGAGAGATAGTCCACGAAGATAGGAAAGGTGATAATCGCTTGATTTAACAGCAGTAGAATCGGGCAATTTAAGCAAACACCTCTGAATCATTATCATTACTTCCTTCATCGGGGATGACTTCAAAAGATACCTGGCATCCACCTCTCTCCCTCTCCACAGAGAGGGAAAACCTCTCTGGTGTTACTACTGCCTTTTGTTTTACTAAAATGGATTTCTCTTGCTATTTTAAACATAAGAAACAAACCCCCAGATTCCAACAGGCTCTTGAGTGCCGCACAATGCGTGGCTTATTCCTTTTCATGCACGGTGTCATGGCAACAGGGAGAATTCAAAATTAATTATAATCCAGGCAGGATGGCCTCTACTTCTGTGGTAGGTTCAGCCTGGCCTTGGGATTTTAGTTTTGCTGAAACAATATCAAAGGTGCTCTTTGCTACCAACAGTGTTTCTTTCTTTGGTAAATAAACCTTGTGGTCACTAATTTGAGCATGTAGCAAACTGCCAATGAAAATTATGACTTTGAGTTAATACAAAGATATGAGACGAAAGGAGACTCAAAAGGAGAAGCAGAAAAAAAGATATCAAGTGATTAAAAGAACCAGATTCGGTTTGACTTTAGGAAACGCGATGAGTAAAATAAAGCATGTTCTCTTTAATAGGAACAACTCAACGAACATTGCTGTTAATAATTTCTTTAAAAAGATTTGATCTATGGGCTTAGTAATCAGGTATGAAACTGTGTTTCATCTGAGCAATGCTCAGTACCTGCCTCGATAAGGTGACATTTTAACCTTAAAGAGACTTTGATAATACACAGAGAGAACTCAATGAATATTCAATTAGGCTTTCCAGCCTAACACGTTTCATTTGCTCATTTACAAAGTCCCAATTCTTCATTTTTCTCTTCTGCTCTGCATTGCTAAAGAGTCACACTTGGAATGCACTTTCCAATAAAAAGGGGACGACCCTTTGAGCAGCCTTATACAGTGTGGGGTGTCCCTGCCCGTGGCAGGGGGTGGAACTGGATGGGCTTTGAGGTGCCTTCCCACCCAAACCATTCTACGGTTCTATGATTCTACAATTCTATGGACTTATAATTGACAAAACAGGTTATTGCCTTTCTTTTTAAATGGAAGGGAAAAATGCTAATTATTGTTGGAATAGAAAGCTCCATCCATATAGTAAATGAAAAGGTTATATTCAGGTGTTACTGTGCATTTAGTTCTTGACCAAATGAAGACTGCAAGAGCAGACCTCGAACTAGGCTGATAATCCCTCAGGAGTCAGGCGCGAGGCAGCCCTGGAGGCTTGTGAACATCACTGTCATTCAAGCCTTTGCACACAGAGCTAATCAGAAGGCACTTTGTAGTCCTCTGTGCCCTTTGCTTCTGTGGACTCAACACAATTTTTAGTTGTTGTTGCACAAGATGTGCTGATGATAGTGGAAGTTCCAGAAGATAATGCTTCTCCAGAGTTTGGCATCAAGGATCAGTGGTATTGCATAACTGATCCCTGGATATTGTGACTAATCTCTGCGCCAGACCAACAGATACTCATTGCAGCAGCTGAGGAAGAAACTGGGAAAAGAAGCAATGAGCACTGAACACCACATTGATGTGTGTCCTCCTGGAAGAGTGTTGGAGAACTGATCCACTTACCAGATGTATGAGAGAAGTCCAGCAGCCTTCCCCAATTCCTCCTGTCTGCACATGAGGAACACCAAAGAGGTGAGCAAAGACTCTGGCAGCCACATTTTTGACAGGCAAGTTGCTCGGTTCTTCAACAGAAATACTGGGGAGGTGTAAACACTTCTCCAGGATGGAGAACCGAGACATTCTGGTGTGCGATACCACTTTAGGATCAGCCTTCTGAAGAACCCTGGGAGGCTGAAGAAGAGTAAGAGACAAGGAAGCAAACAGATTTACCAGTCCTCAGCTGCTCTGAGGAGTCACGCTTTAGTGTGGCTCTCTTTCCATGTTTCGTGTCTGTGCTGCCTTCTTTTTAACCACAGATAATACCAGAAGATTTATGGCATCTGAATTAATCTTACATACTTTCAGATAGTTCCAAAAACTATTGCCATTTACTTTGGATGTTGTTTTAAATGAAATAGATGATCTTTAAGGTCCCTTCCAACTCAAACCATTCCATGATTCATCCAATGGTTTTGTTTCTTTTGTGCACAGACATAACGAGACCCATTTTTTTTCCATACAGACTGGCAAGCGAGCAGCAAGCAAGCAGACAGATGTGTGCCAGTAATCCCTCTCTCCCCGAGCAGGATCCCAAACCGCCTCTTCTGAAAAATGCGGTCCTGGTTAGCAGAACAGTGACACCTTGCAGACAGCTGAAGATTCTGTATGTTTAATTCATAGCTAACAGGAACGGGAAAGCAGTAGGAGCCCGGTAGCTTCCTGGATATGAGCACTGTTGCGTCAGCTGAGAACATGTCAAAGCAGACTCGTAGTGAGGGCAAAGACAAAAGCTCAAAGAGTCAAGGACATGTCATCCAGTAGTGTACAGGAGACCGCTGTGCTTCATAGAATGGAAACAAACAGCAGGGCTGAAGAAAAAAACCCAACACTGTGCAAATATAAGGGAAAGGTGACAAAAACACCAAACGCAAATTAAGCCGGCGTAAAAGGTATGTGTGAAAAACCACACGTACTTATTTTCATACAATACCTGTGTAAAAGACCAGAAAGGCCACAATAAGGTCTTCTCGGAGTGCTGTCTTCTCCAGGCGGAGCAGCCCCTGCTCTGTCAGCCTCTTTTCATAGGGGAGGTGTTCCAGACCTTTGATCATTTTAGTGGCCTCCTCTGGACCCCCTCCAGCAGGTCCATGCCTTTCCTGCACTGAGGGCTGCAGGGCTGGACACAGGGCTCCAGGTGGGGTCTGACCAAAGCAGAGCAGAGGGGCAGAATCCCCTTCCTCACCCTGCTGGCTGCACTTCTTTTGATGCAAGGGTTGGCCTTTTGGGCTGCGAGTGCCCATTGCTGGCTCATGTCCAGCTTCTCATCCACCAGGACCTTCAGGTTCCTGTCTACAGGGCCGCTCCCAATCTCTTCATCCTCCAGCCTGTATTGACATTGAGGGATGCTCTGACCCACGCACAGGACCTATTTTCTCCAAAAGTAAACTGGTTCTCCCCTTCCCAAGAGCTGACACTGAAGCTTGTGAGATCCACACGCTCCTTTAGCAGGCCACAACATCGCTGAAGACACTGTAAAATTCCAGTTTGAAATTAGTAACTTTTAGCTACTTTGGTATCCGGAGATAATTTTATTTCTCTTCTCTATTGTGTGTTTGGCTTTGTGGGATTGGTTGGACGGTTATGTTCCCGACTGTTGACTGCAGGGGTCTGTTCCCATTCTGGTTTCTCAGCTGACGGGGTACACTCGCTGTTCTCAAGTACTGGTTCTGTGAAAAAGAAACAACAAAAACCTAGAAACCTTTTTGGGAGATGAAAAGAGATTATTGCACGCATTCTGTATTTCAGCATCTGAAATCCTGAGGGAAGGACCCAGTCCTGGAGAAAGCAGAAAGAGTGCACCCGATGCAACCAGACAGGGAAGTGCGAAGTGAATTTGATTAGAAGTAAAAATGGCAAATGGCTAAACTTTTGTGTCTTCTGTTCTGAACTCTGATTGGAAACGGCCGTCTCAGCTCTCATTGCAGTAGACTCGCCTAAACTCACCTAAAGCACACGGGATTGCCTTTGCGACTCCTCTGTTTATTGTTTGTACTCATTAGGTACACTGGGGTGGGTTTTTTCCAGCTAACAGTTCCCAATGTCATATATCCAGATGTAGCCTGTACATGAAAATTCCATATTGGGACATTCACAGTTAAAATGAGTATTATTTTAGGTAATACTCCTTCTTTCTCTTCTCTTCTAGTTCCTGAGTCTTGGTTTCCGGTTCCAGCATAACCACAGAACACCGATGCCAGAAGCCACATGTCTTCACTTTGAATATTTATAAGTAGTCTGTAGTCCTCTTTGCTTTATTGTTCCTAACTGATCTTTGTTTTTTAGAGCAATTCATCAGTTTAAAAATAGATGAGTGGTTTACATTCAAAAATCCCGATGAAAGATGAATGCTTTGATCTTTTCTTATTCAAAAATGTACTAAGTAATAATTCTTCGCATGGTGTAACTCTCTAAGAGTTGCTTAACACAAGTATTAGAAGAGCAACGAAGCTGGTGAGGGGCTGGAGAACAAGGGTTACGAGGAGCGGCTGAGAGAGCTGGGGTTGTTCAGCCTGGAGAAGAGGAGGCTGAGGGGAGACCTTATTACTCTCTACAACTACCTGAAAGGAGGTTGTGGAGAGGAGGGAGCTGGGCTCTTCTCCCAAGGGACAGGGGACAGGACAAGGGGGAATGGCCTCAACCTGCACCAGGGGAGGGTCAGACTGGATATCGGAAAAAAATTCTTCATGGAAAGAGTCATTGGGCACTGGAACAGCTGCCCAGGGAGGGGGTTGAGTCGCCTTCCCTGGAGGTGTTTAAGAGACAGGTGGATGAGGTGCCGAGGGACATGGTTTAGAGATTGATAGGAATGGTTGGACTCGATCCAGTGGGTCCTTTCCAACCTGGTGATTCTATGATTCTATGATTCTATTTATCTGTTTCTGAGCAATCTGATATTCCAAAATGATATTTTATCAATGAAAATTAAGTTCAATGAATACAGGTCAAACTAAATTCTCTTACTGTTGAGATTAACATATTTTGGGCAAGTGTTACCTCTCTAATTAGTATATTTTGGCTAAATTCAAGATTCACACTTGCATCTTAAATTCACTTTTGTTTGAAACCACTATCAATTCTATGATTTCCTGAGCAGTAAGACCTGGGATGAAATACCTATTCTTTTTATTTTTATATTTTGTAACCTAAGTCCCTTTCTAACTCATAATGACAAAATCCTGGGGATGGACTGATAACCCTGAAACCTCTCTGAGCTCTGCTGTCCAAGATCTCCAAGGCCACGATGAGACCTTGTGTCAAGGTCTCATATAACCATTCAAGTAGTACCTACTCTAAACCTTCAGGAGAGTGCAAGACTTGTGTTTGGACGCTTGGGTGAGTTATTACAGTCCCTAAGGTGTTTTGTAACACAGGAAAGCTTCTCAAACCTCGATCCCTGGCAACAAGTACTCAAGATCGCGCATGCAGGAAACAGTCCGAGTGTGTCCCAGCGGCTGCTTCACATGATTGCAGGGGTGTAGGTGTCCTTATCGTTAGTGAGTGGTTGGTTGTGAGCAAAAGAGGTAAAGTCTTGCTTCATAAATGGAAGAGGCTTCTCCTCATCCCTCTGATGGCCCACAATAAAGAGTGAAAGGACAGTTTCCCCTGTGCAATTGGCTCGGTTTTACAGAAGCTTTGAGAAAAGATAGAAAGAGGGCATTTGAAATAATTTCAACAAAATCTTGGGAGTGAAGAGAGAGAAAGAACACAGAAGGACACCGGGAAAAGAGGATGTAGTCAAAAGTGCTGGTAAGAAAAGCTTTGTTTTGAAGGCCTGTGTCAAACTGGCATCAGAAGATGAGTTTACTTGTCCAGAAAGTAAGAACTGGCATAGACACATTCAATAACCTTATTTGCTTTTTGATAACCAAACAGTGGGACAATTTGGCACTCCAGCTGTGCTAAGGTAACTAGATATAAAATCAGAGCAAAGCACTTCCCTGGCTGGAAGCAAGACTTCTCTCTTTCAGGTAGGGGCTGCAGCGCTTGAGGAAAGCTTTTTAGAAGAAAGAGCAGGCGGTGCCATCTGCCAAGTCAGACTTACTTGGGAAGTCAATAGACTAAATCTCTACTCTCTTTGTCTTCTTTTTGTTTTAGCGGAGTGAAACGATCTCAAAAGCCTGCCATACCGTGGTGTTTCCAGAATCTGGAGACTCTTTTTAACCTTCCACATCCACACAGCACGAAAACAAATTGTTCCTGGTCCCACTTTGTGTAGATCAAAGTGAAGATAAAATTCCCAGGGACATTTTGGGAAGTTACTGTTTTCCAGGTGTGTACTATATTCTCCTTTAGTCCCTTTGGGCTAGCTGTGAGCTGAACAATTATACTGCAGAACAATGCATGGACTGAGGACCAGTAGTCGGGCTCGGTCGGACTCAGGCAAGCCCTACACAGACCAATCTCACACAATATTGCATGTGTTTGGTAGGTCCCAGCTGGAGCTGAACTCTCCCCTACTCCCAAAGCAATGGAACAAAATCCTATTAATGTATTTTCCTACGAGGTGAAAAGCAAGGACACAGCTGCACTTTCATTTTTTCTGCATATTTCTAGTGCAAGATAGCAGCAGGATTTGCATACAGAGGACTGTCAGGAAAAGATGTGACTTGTAATTTAATCTTGCATAGGAAAGGAGGGAAGGTGTTACTCTTCAGGTTGTCACAGATGCAATATTGTACTTCATTTCCACTGTTCTTACCTGAATTCTATTGTGTGAAATGAAAAAAAAAGAAAAAGCAATCTCAATAGCTGCAAAGAAACAAAATACTACAGAGGAGAGCAGAGTGTAAAGTCTCACCACTCATATTCCAAAAGAATGTTCTACAGCTGATTGTATATGTTATTACTTCATCTTGTGAAAGAAAAAAAAATAAGAGAGAGAAATAAATCAAAGTAGGAAACAGAAAAGAGCCATGGGAAACAGATGAGTGATGACATTCAAAGAATGGCATGAAAAACTGAAGAAATGCTGCACAAAGCCAGGAAATTGTCATTTTGCAGCAATGGCATCTATCTGTGAGCGTCTCCAGCAGTGCTTCACCACATCCATCAGTGAAGGACGCACAGATGTCACCAGGAGAAATTCACTATTTGAATCAAGTTCCAAAGCGAGCAGCGGAAAAGCTTTGATTGACTCCAGCGGGCTTTGGATCGGGCTCTTTCCATACCCTGGCTCCTTCTGGCTTCAGGACCTGAAATCGCTGTTGCTCTTTTTGATAACAACACTTCCCACTTCTACAGCGACTTCGATCCGCAGAGCTCAGCGAAAGCTCCAATTATTTCCTCTTGTGAGGTCTATTAATATCAAGCAAGATAAAGACCTTTCAGCTTGGAATAAAGGTCTTTGTACCTTCTACTGCTCTCACAGTTCAGAGCCAGATGGGAACTGTAGTTAAATGATGATAAGAAACTGTAGCATCTTGAAATGCGCTCTCATCCTGACGTACAACAATGCATTTCTTGCATTCAAATGAATATCATGAAGAATAATAACCTAGGAAGTTATTCAGAGTTTGAAATATCGAGTCAGAGATCATTCTTCATTTTTTTTATTTTGCTTATGAAATATGATTTACTTCTTTTATGCATATGACAGTCAAAATCTGTCATTAATTACTGTCTGAAATGCAAACTATCACTGCCTGTAACACATCATAATCTGATGAAAATACAATTGAAAAATCCAGTTGGTTTTAAGTTTTTTAAAGTAACAGTGTAACAAATAAAATTACTCTCATTTTTCCTATTTTTCTTTTTTCTTTTTTTTTTTTTTTATATCAGTATCTCCGGTTTATGTTATAACGAAATTATTTGATCCTTTAAGACAGGACAATACACTATGAAAACTAAAGGTAATAACATCAAAAAGTGCCCCCGAGCATAAAAATTATAGAAAATTATTCTTCTGCATGTTTAAGGAATGGCAAAATTGCACATGCAGAGCAATATGATGGTGGGTTCTTCTGGGAAATCTACTCTGGATTATAAATAAGTAAAGAGATTTATTTTCAATGGGCAACCAGTGACCTGTAGACAATGAAGAAAAAATATCTCTGCAGGAATACAGGCAGCAATGGGCATACACGATGCGGGGGGGTGGGTTTGTGTGTACGTGTCTGTGTGCAGGTCACCCTCTTTTCCCTTAAAAGGGATTTCCAGATCCCCAAAGTTGAGACCAATAAAAGCAATAATAGTGCTGCTATTTAAGCAACGTGAAATACAAAAAAACCGCAGTGCCAGCAGGAGCAGCTTGATGCAAGAAAAGGGATTTTATCTCTCCTTCCACCCTGATATCACGGCCAAGAATCACAATGAGACTTTTGGTTCCAGTGCAACAGTGCGCTCCGTTTTTAAAGGCCAAAAAGAATCTGATGAGGCTGTCTTGATTCATTAAAAAGAGCCTTGTGCTGAAGTGGAAGAGGGCTTGTTCCAAAGCCTGCCGAAGTCAATAAGAGTTGACTTCGGTTGCCTTTGGATCAAGGCCACAGGAACGACAGAGGCACCATGAGGTCATGGTTTAACAACTTCGTTCTAAAGGACAAAGCCTAAAATGTTCCAGCCCTTATGAGTTCCTTACTTAGCTGCAGGAGACTTCAATGGACGGTTTGCACTCTGAATTGAACCCACTCTCTTTTCAGTCGAGAGGATGTTACTGAGCGCTCAAGTTAGAAAAGCTTGTGGTTGCGGTGGTCGGGAACGCCTCTGGAACACAGGGGGCTCTCCGGGAGCTCCCGAGCTTTCTCCATAAATTACAACAATGCATCTCGACTCCCTTCTTCAGCTGCCACCACAGATGGCCTGGACGGGTCCGGTAGCTGCATGTCACTGTAGCTGTGATTGCAGGGAGCATCCGAAGGGCTTACGTCAGCGGTTCAGCATTCGCCCTTCTGCAGCAGCTTCTTCGTAGAGGAATTTTTTTTTTTTAGATTAACAATAAATAAATGTACATCATAAATCAATAGATCACTATTTTTTCCCTGTATCTTATTTGTAGTAGCCCTCCTCTTTTTCCCTCTTTGGGCTCGCAGCCCCATCGCCGTCCTCTCTCCAGGTGGGTAGAGCACAGATTGTCCTCTCCTGCCGTTGGACCTTGGCCCTTCGCCATGCAACGGGAGTTCATACTGCTCTGCTGGGTAATCCTGGGCTGATAAGGTGTTGCCTTGGCTTTCAGCCCATACCCATTTTGCCGATTGTGTGTACTTCAAGGTCGCCCTCAGGGAATGCTTTTCTGAGCCCAAGGCTGGGGTTTGTCCAGTGACGCCATTTGGGCAGTGACGCCACTGAGCTACCACAGGGTGTGCAACATGATCTCTGGGGGCTTCCCAGAAAAGCAACTGAGATGTCTGGGAGATTGAGGACAGGTTCAGGATGAGGCAGGTGAAGCATATGTGAATTCTGCCCCTGTACTCGGCACTGGTGAGAACGCACCATGAGTACTGTGTTCAGTTCTGGGCCCCTCACCACAAGAAGGATGTTGAGGCTCTGGAGAGTGTCCAGAGAAGAGCAACGAAGCTGGTGAGGGGCTGGAGAACAAGTCTGACGAGGAGTGGCTGAGAGAGCTGGGGTTGTTCAGCCTGGAGAAGAGGAGGCTGAGGGGAGACCTTATTACTCTCTACAACTACCTGAAAGGAGGTTGTGGAGAGGAGGGAGCTGGGCTCTTCTCCCCAGTGACAGGGGACAGGACAAGAGGGAATGGCCCCAAGCTCCACCAGGGGAGGGTCACGCTGGACACTAGGAAAAAATTTTCACTGCAAGGGTGATTGGGCCCTGTCAGAGGCTGTCCAGGGAGGGGCGGCAGTCCCCATCCCTGGAGGTGTTTAAAAGGTGGGTGGGTAGATGAGGTGCTCAGGACAGGGTTTAGAGGCAGATAGGAATGGTTGGACTCAATGATCCAAGAGGTCTTTTCCAGCCTGGTGATTTTATGATTCTATGAAAAGAAATTGTCGGATTTTTGACCCAATCTGGACCAACACACAGTCTCGTTCACAAACGGTGTAAAACCTGTGCCTTTCCTCTGAGCTTTTGTGTGAAGGTTTGGAGCAAGTGAGAGCCTCCAAACTTGGGTTCAAACATAAGAAAGAAATCTGTGAAGGATGATTATGAATGAAACTGCTACCAGCAAATAGATCCCAGCTGTCTTTCTGAAAGGAAGTACCATGGAGGGTTTTTTTTCTTTTACAATGGTTGCAAAGTCTGAAGAAATAAAATAAAAAGGAAGAAAATGTTGTGGCATTGGACTGGCTCCGCCTGTGCAAAGGAGTCCCACACAGTTAAAAGCCTATCCTGTGGGGCTGTGGCTTGGGTGATTTGAACAAAGTATAATCGGCATCTGAAATACCTTGAATAAATCTTCCTAAAAGCATTGGGTTTTGAGAACTGTTTAACATCATATGAAAATGCAAAATCAAGTCAAGTTTATTCCTGGGAAGGGATAACATGAGCCCTTGGTATGATCAGAAATTTATTAATTCAATATCCCTACAACAACAAAGCCCCTTATCTATCTTTGGATTCTGCATTCCCCAGAATAATGATTTGCTCTCTGTTAGGCTCCACAGATCTGGTCCTCTGTCTGGTTCCAGTCGCCTGAGCTACGGCATTTCTGATGAGTTCTGCTGCTAAGGATGCTTGCCGGTTCTTATCCTTGATCAAAGCTTATGTAAGTATTTCACACCAGTACTGTTAAAAAGGTATCTTCAATTAATTATTATTAGCTAAATAGATCACACAATTTTTATTTTCTGTACATGAAGCGATTCTTTCACGGACAGTAAAGTTTTTGTCCATTCTCACTGAATAAACCGTATTTTTAGTCTATTATCTCCCATCATTATTGTAAAGTTACTCAATAAAACTAAATGCTTTATTTGTTCAGTGGGGTGACAGTGTATTTCCTTAACAACACAACATCATTGTGTGCTTTAGGAAACAGCTGCGCAAGCCAGTAAAGTGATGACACATACTTGGAATTTTCTCCATCTCTCAACCACATTTTGATGAATATCCCGTGAAATGAATAAAAGCTATCTGCTGTAAATGTCAGGCAGGTGCTCTGCAGCTGCACACCAAACACGGAAGACTATTTCATGAGAATCTATCTGCTGCGCCTATCTCTTCTTCTCTCCATCTCTGTGCTACCCATCTACATCTTTCCTGTCTGTCTGCCTAAATCTTGCCTCTAAATCTATTTCAGCCCAGTGTTCCTATATAAACCCAGGGTTTGCTTGCTGCTCGGGCTATGTCCTTCAAACCCTTTTACTAAGGACGTTTAATACAGCTTGTTTCCTAGATTTGGTGTTGGTTGGGGTGTCATATCATGGGATATTCAAGACTGTCAGATAACTTTTAGGTACCATTTAATTAAAATGCTCATCAAAGTGGGACTGACTTCCAAATTTTAAATTATCTGACCCTAACGGCTTGCACAGCCCTGGCGGTGCAGAGCATTTTTAAAAGGAATTTTGCTTTCACATTCCACTGGATAGAGGCATTTTAATGCAATCTTCCCAATGGTTTGCTGTCAAGGCAGATGTATTTGTCTCAGCTGGTTGACAGAGCTGGTATCACAAATGTTGGCATTCTACTCAGCACTCTCCAGACATTCTGAAGCACCTACAGGACTAGGAGCGTGCTGGTCCGAGCTGTCCCTGTGGCTGTGCCTGGCACACGCTGGTGATCAGACTGGAGTGGGGGACAGGGGAGGGTGTTGTCCTCACTGTCCACAAGCATATTTATCTCCATTGTCTGCAGATATGGCTAGCACTGACACTCACTAAAATGTCCTTAAAATGAGACCCAGCTCTCTAAAATCAATTCACAGGCCATGAACCTCACTTAATATGTGCCTATGTGGAATCAAGGTGTGCATTTACATATATACATACACACACAGCCCCCCTGTCCCCCCACATTTTTGTGTGTATATACATATATACACACAGAGAAAAGAATTAAACAAAATATTTCAGTTGGAAGAGATCTACAAGGATCATCTAACCCAGCTGCCTACCTGCCTGTTCTATCTACTCTAGTGTGCAATGTCTGTGTTTGTGTGTGTATGGCTCCGTGTTAAGGAGAAGCACCGACATGGCGGGTAAATCTACGGCATCAGCTCATATTCATATGAGTTGCAAAAATGAGAGGAGTAGCCAGTGCACCAGATGCTTGGGCTGCAATTTAGAGGAACCTCAGCTGGCTGGAGAGCTGATCCAACAAGCATCTTATGAAGTTCAGCAAAGGGAAATGCCAAGTCCTGCAGCTGAGGAATGACTCCATTCACCAGTACACACTGGGGGGCAGCCAGCTGGAAAGGGCTTTACACAGAAAGCCCTGGGGGTTCTGTTGGAGACCAAGTTGGTCATAAGCCAGCAATGTGCCCTCGCAGCAGAGGCCAAAAACACACCGGCCTGTGTTAGGGTTGCATTGCCAGCAGGTCAAAGGAAGCCGTCCTTCCTCTCTATCCAGCCCCGAATATCCTATCTGGAGTTCTGGATTGAGTGCTGGGCTCTCCACTACAAGCAAGACATTTACATACTGGAGGAGACCCAGTGAAGGACCACAAAGTTGATAAAGGGAGTGGAGCATCTGACATATGACAAAAAGCTGATTCATCTTGAAGAACAGAATCATAGAATCATACAACTGCCTGGTTGCAAAAGACCTTTTTGATCATCAAGTCCAACGGTACCTGTTCACTACTAAACCATATCTCTGAGCACTTCATCGACCCATCTGTTAAACACTTCTAGGGATGGGCATTCAACCTCCTCCCTGGGCAGTCTCTACCAGGGCCTGATAAACCTTTCAGCAGGTTTTTTTTTCCAAATGTCCAATCTGAACCTGCCCTGGCACAACTTGAGGTCATTCCCTCTCATCCTAATATTTGTGAGAAGAGCCCAACACCCACCATGCTACAACCTCCGTCCAGGTAGTTGTAGATAGTGATGAGGTTTCCCCTCAGCCTCCTTTTCTCCAGGTTGAACAACCCCAGTTCCCTCAATTGCTCCTCATAAGACTTGTTCTTCAGCCCCTTCACCAGCCTACAGAAGGCTCAGGGTCAGCCTTCTAATTGAATGTAAATACCCGATGAGAAGACACAGCCAGGCTCTTCTTGAGCCAAAAACAGACAGCTCTACCCGAGGGGATGTGACGCTGGGCCTGACGGTCAGCAGTGCAAGGGGACTAATTGGTGATGCAGGGATTGGAAGTAGACTGGGCGGTGGCAATTACACACTGGTGGAGTTAACAGTCCTGAGGGATAGGGGACAGGCAAAGGATGAAGTCAGGAACACGAGTTTTAGGGAAGCAAACTTCCAGCTCTTCAAGAAGCTGCTCAATACAGAAATTTCCCTCTGGGACAAGGGAGTAGAACAGAGCTGGCAGATCTCTAAGGATGCCTTCCACAGAGAGCAAGAGCTCTCAGTCCTAGGTGTAAGAAATCAGGACAGAAAGGCAGAGACCAGCATGGCTGTGTTCAGACTCAAACTGTTAGTGAACAGTTGTGTTATGGAGCTTGTATCACAGAATCATAGAGTCATAGAATGGTTTGAGTTGGAAGGGACCTCAAAGCCCATCCAGTTCCACCCCCTGCCATGGGCAGGGACACCTCCCACTGGCTCAGGCTGCCCAAGGCCCATCCAACCTGGCCTGGAACCCCTCCAGGGATGGAGCAGCCACAGCTTCCCTGGGCAGCCTGGGCCAGGGCCTCACAGCATCGTCCTCGTGCTTTCCTTGCAGCATCACCAAGAGTGCAAAGACAATGTAGAATAAGTGGTCTCCGTTCCAGGCTGTTGTGCATTCACAGTTTATTCAGTCAAAATAATCTTTAGTCTTTCCTGTTGTGATGATCCTATGAGTAAGAACCCTTTGAAGCCTACTTTAAGCGTAGCCAGCTCTTCTAGTTTGGTTTGTCAGTGCATTGGTTATTTGCACTGATGGACCTTGACGAGCAGAAGAGTAGCTGAGGACTGGTCTTGCACCTTGCTAAAGGAAAAAAACAACATTTAAGAGAACCAGTGCTCAGTTCCAGCATGTATTTGTCTAGAAAAGCAAGATATAAAGTATAAGAAAGGTATGGAACGTTTTTTCTGTGACATAGTAAAATCTTGATGAATACAATCATTCCCTGATTTATCCTCCACTGAGCCTCATATAATTTCATCAAACAGACACACAAAATTTTTTGCCTGCTGAAGATTCTTAAAATCAGTTTCTTTAAACTTCCAATGTATCTAATAAAACATGTAAGAAATAAATAATAAAGAAATTCTGGTTTTAATCAATCAAATTTCCTATTAGTTTAGTTCCTGTATGTCACATTTGCATTAGATAGACTTAATAATAAAAGTTCACCAAAAGGTTCTATAAGGGCCCACAAGATAGTTTCACATTTCACATGAAATCAGAACAATGAAGCAGCATAATTTATTTTTGTTTATAGCACAAAATTTGTAGGTAAACATTACATTTTTAGAGGCTCATAATATACATTTTTCATTACAGTTTACGAGTCAAAATTCACTAAACACATGGCTGAAAGGAAATGCTTTCCTGTTTCGTGTGTGTTTATTTTTTTAATTATTTTGTATGCATTTAAAACCGAGTGTAGCCTTCTGCTTTTATTCTCCCAGGTCAAAAGGGGGTTTGACAGATCTGTAAAGATTTGGAGCAGAAGAGCTCATGGGTAAAACTTTCAGTCATATCCTGCTGATGAAAGAATGCTCTACCTGACAGGTAAGAATAAGAAACAGTTATTTATGACTTTTTCGCTTTCTGAATGGATTGGCTTCCTTCCATACTCCAGAATATGAATCTGTCAGCAACACAACTTGTCTTCCAAGCTCTACGGTGGTTTCAAAGCCTTCAGGGTACACTGTATTCTAAACCAAGTGTATCTAAAAATAATTCCCTAGACTCATGGATAACTCAGTTCTTTGGAATAACCAGTGAGTCTCGTCTGCAAGCCAGACGGAAGTTTCTCGAAGGAGCAATAGTCATGCCCACTACAGCTCTTGCACCCTTCCAGAGTAGATTGTAATCCCAATGTCACCACTACTTCTTATATTCTCTTCTCCGTATTTATGTTTCTCGGAACGGATACAGAACTGACAACAAGATTGAAGCAACAGAAAGAGATTAAAATTGCTCTGAGTATTTTGGTTCCCTAAGAAGGAAAGAATGGGATCCAGGAAAGATTATGGAGTCTTGGGAAGTACTTGGGAAGGAGGCAAAAAGAAGTAATCCAAAGTGCCTAAATGTAAGGCAGAATCTCCCTCCCTCCCTCCCTAGCGTGTGTAAAAGCTGTTTGCCTAACCTGCCAGTAATTACCAGTGGCAAGAAAATTACCAGTGGTGCTTCCCTCTCCTTGCAGTAAGAAAACTTCATGCAAATTTCGCCGCTGCAACTTTAAACCACTTGTCCTACCTCCAGTGCACACGAAAAATAAAATCCAAATCAACTCGAGTCAAATATTTCTTTCTCCTTTTCAGTAAACTTTGAATAGTTGGAAACGCTTTTAAGTCTTCCCTCAACTTCTTTAATTTGCACTTGAAAAAAACAAAACCAGACCTAAAAACTCAATGGATTCGTGTTTCCTTGCTAGGTGCTTGTGCTCAAATTTCTGACCAGACTTGTCACTGACCTCTGGACCCTCTCCCGTGCTGCAGTTGCAGAGCTTCAGGGGCACACATAGAACGGAGCTCTGGCTGAACTCACATTTTATTTAATGTAGAAGGGATTCCCTCTCAGGCCCTCCACAATCTCACTATTACCAGTGTGATGTTAGCTCTTTTGTAATGCATGTCACCATCAATTTGGGTTTCATATGTGATCCACAGCTTCAAGAGCTATTTCTGTAGGATTCTTCCAACAACCTGTTGGTTTCCTGTAGTATTTATATTTCACCATTGTTTACTTCTCACAGTTCCATATTTTGCACAAATGGTTGTTGAATTGCATCCCATTGTCATGTGCCATTTATTCAATTTCACAATGTTGTTCTTGACATCAAGAATGTATTAAATCTATCAAGGACATTTTGAGTTCTAATCCTGCCCTCTAACATATTTGCAATTCCAGGCAGGTAAAATCTCAGATTTCAGAAACATATTTCTGTTCTGCTTTCCAAGTTATTTAATGTGGATACTGGAGAGTACCAGACCAACCACAGACCCTTACAGATCATTGTTATGCTTCTTCTTCCCAGCTTGATGTTGCGAAGAAATTAGTACTAAAGACTGGGATTAATTTTCTCATTTATTTTATCCAAGTATTCCTAACCTATTCATGACAGTCAGATAGAAGACAAAGTCAAAAGCTTGAAAAACAAAGGTATGTCATATTTATTTCTTCTTTCCTATCCACAATACCTTTTATGCTGTCATCAAAGGCCTTCCAATGAACCTGTCAATGTTTTTTTCTTAACAAATTCATGTGTCGAATACTTATAATATTTTTAATCTATTCCAGTGTGTTCCTAGAACTGAAATTAAGCTCCACAAATGACTGAGGATCCTTTTCCCCCTTTTTACACGTGTAATACTTTGTGTTTTCACTCTTCGGTAGCCTAGCTATCCTCCATAATCACCAAATTTTCTGGTATTGCCCTAGACAGTGTCCTGATTACTCTGAGGAGAATTTAAACATTTGAAAACATTTAACTTATTTAGATAGTCTGTGAGTTGCTTTTTTTCTGTGCCAGCTGACTTCATGCTTCTTTGACATTGATGATAATTGTGTTCGCTATCTAATCACAGTTGGTGAAGGCTGAAGCCAGAAAAAACCAAGCCACTTCAGATCCATTGGCAACATCTGCCGTTAGCCTTCGCTCTCCATTAAGCAGAAGACCAGATTCTACTACTTAAAAAATTACAGAATGCTTTCTTGTCATGCTTCTTGTGTTCCTATTTTGTAATAACTGCAGTGAAATTATACTGTTGTTTGGTCTTCCTGACATCGCCACAGGATATTTATGCTATCCTTCATGCTTGTCATCAACAATTTGAACAGTTTTTCTTTTATGTTCATATTTCCTTAAGAGTGAAGCACTGAAGAGCTAATCCAAGTTTCGCCTCTTACTTAGTTTGGCGGTGGCTTGGCGGTGTTGGGTTAAGGGTTGGACTCTATGATCTTAAAGGTCTTTTCCAACCTAAATGATTCTATAATCCTATGTATTAATTATTAAGGAGAAATTGAGGTGAAACTTTTAAATGATATTATTTTTTGTTACAGCTAAAGGGAAACTCAGACGCAAGGGAAGAAAAACTTTGTGAGGGAGTGAAAAGACTCTCCTCTGTTCTGGTCTGCAGTGTCATTGAATACAGTGTTGGATTCCTTAAACAAGAATGTTGAATCTACCCCTGAGATGGTCGCTCTTCCTTATACTGACTTTGCTGCTCGTCCTTTTTCGGCCTGTATTTAAGGGAAGTGCCGCCTCCTTTGGACTCTCTTTCCTATTGTTGCATTCTCTGTTTGGTCTTAGCAATCAATTCTCTATTTATGACATTCTGTTTCACCAAAGCTCACTGTCCTTCTTTTTCTCACTCTTTTTTCCTCCTTCCTGTCAGAGAATTATCAATTCTACCAATTTACTGACAATTTTCCCTTAAGTTTCCTGTCCCTCTCACTTGAAGTCATTACCTCCTTTTTGATCAGAATCAAATTAAGAAAAGGCTTTGTTTCCACTCAGCACTTTTTTTACATTGACAGTATAAGTGCAAATAATTTAATCTGACTTTAACTTCCTTAGACGCTTTGCTATCTAGGTTTCCTCCACAGTTTATGTAGAGGCAGTCTCATCCAGAAGCAATTCTTCCCATCCTAAAATAGCAGTCTAAGACAGGTGGAAGGGTCTGATTTCAATATGAGCCTGCATGACCTGTTTACATTAGATGCCTAACTATGAAAAGGCTAAAATTAAATTCAACGTACCAAGCTTTGCATTCTCTGCTGTATTTCTTTCTCAAAGATGCCCTTTCTTCCTTGTGTTTTTACCCTGGAGACTTCCAACAGGTCTGTCTCCCACCAGATTCCAGATCTCAGAGAGAACATGTGCATCCTGCGTCATATAAGGCAAAATACTTTACACGTATCTGTGACCGATTCAGTCATTTCCTTCTCGTCCCTCTTATGACCCTATGATGAATGCCTCCTCCCTCCTTCAGGAAACCCAAGTCCTCGAAGCTGCACCATCTGTACAGCCATATATTTATCTCCAGGATGTGTCTGTCCTTGCTCAGGCTTTTACCCTCTCTGATGGGATTGATAAAAACACCAGCTGAGGCTCCGATTCTCTCCTCATTGCTTCAGGAGCTTTGCCACTTCTTATGGCTTTCTCTAGCTTGTTCCTAGAGCAGCAGCCGGAGCTCCCAAGGGAATGAGCCACATGGAGGAAGCATCAGATGGCTGAATGAGCCTTTGCAAACTTGTACAATAGCTCGAATTTGGGCAGAATCTCTCCATGAGCGTTAGGTCATAACAACAAACGAATGTTTCTGTTACTGAGAGAAGTGAGTCACCAACCACTACCACCTTTCATTTTCTTTTGCAAGCAGGGTTCATGAACCGCTCATGAACATCAGAGCATGTGTTTTTCCTTCCTTCAGCACTGCAGTTGGTTTCGTACTCATTGCCAAGACAGTTTACTACTTTTTTTAAAAGCTTGATAGATTGCCAGCTGAGGCTGAAGCTCCATCTGCCAGCAATAGTAGATCACAGCCAGCTTTCTCCCTGTGGAGAAATGTGTTCCTTTTCCTTTGCTGGGGCTTCTGCAGACCTCAGCTTCTTTGTTCTTGGAGTCTCCATAGCTAGCATGTCTATGAAGTCTTTGTGTTTCCTCATACCTCTCAGCTCACCCTCCCTACCTGTAGTTCTTCCGTTTGATTGCTAGGAAATTGCACTTCCTGGCTCTCTGTAGGCTGCTATAAACCACATTCACTAAAATCCAGACTGTAACCCAGATAAACCCATCTACGGTTGGGAACCTTGTCTGGACACAGCTCCCCTGAGGGCAGGTGGAAGAGGAGCTGGCTGCTGAGTCGGCTGTAGCACGGAGAAATTGCTCAGCCTTATTACCCTCTTTTTCTTACCCCTGTAAACTTTTTGAAGCCTGGTTTATTCCAATTTCCTTATGAAGTTCTCTCTTGTTGCCATCTGTTGCTGATTAAGCGATCCCAAACTTTGTATGGGAAACAGGGTTTCTAAGTCCCTGATTTAATGCTTCAAAGCTGAAACTGAACTTTAAATCAAATGGGATGCTCTGTCAGTTGATAACCTGAAAAGGTTTTTAGTCACATTTTACTAATCAGCATCTCTCATGTGGTGGTTAACCCCCATGAAGGCTGTCTCTGAGACACTACAGTTAAGGGCAGATGAATGGTCAGGACCAAACCTCTGTGCTTAAGGGCAATTTGCTCTCCAGGACCCCACTCATATCTGGGACAGACTTCTCCATCGAGCTCAGCAGCAGCTCCTCTGCACATCTCTAGGGCTGCACCTACACTGCTCTTTGACGGCTTCTAGGGTGGCACCTTTTATGAAGCAAATAAAGGAAAAAAACGTCAACACTTTTTGGCAAGGGACACAGAGAGGAATCCAACAGAAAGCTGCAGCTGAGTTTGAATTGAGCTGCTGGGGTTACTGATATTGAGATTTTTTTATACTGATTTTGATGGTTTTCAGAGCAGGTTGATTGTTAGGCACAGAATCATAGAATAACTAGGTTGGAAAAGACCTCTGAGATCATCCATTCCAACCGTACCTAATCGAGTGCTATTGCAATCATAATTTAAAATAAAAGTCCTTTCAAAGAAGAGCCACCTGTGAGCCAGGTGTTACGTATGTGCTGATAGAAACAAAAAATTTAAACAGTCCCATTCTAGAAAAACCTTCCACAAGTTACTGCTAAACAGCACAGCTTAAGACTAGGACTATTAATATTTCAGTCGGAAAACTCAGCAAAGCACATTGAGAGATTCCTAAAATCACAAACTCTAAAAAAGTCCACCCAGGTCTTTCGTCCATCATCTAAATGCCGGAGATGTGATGGCAGAAGGAAGACCTGGAGGGACTGCAAGAAAAAGTGGGAAAGCTTATTTTTCCAGCTTGCTGTGTCACTGTTTTTCTATATCAAATCAGTTATGTCCATGATATGATAGATTTTCCAGAACAAGATGCAGTACACACTCTTCTGATTTTTTCCTGCAGTCATATTTTTCTTCCTGATGAACATCAGTGTATTTTAAATGCTTCGGTTACTGCTGAGCTATCAGTGGTCTCAATGTATATTTGGGCAAAGGACCAGAGTAGCTGTTGTTAAATGTTATTCACAGGCAGCAGGCAGAAAGAAAAAAAAACCAACATGCTATTTTAATTCCAGAAAAATAGATACTGGTTTGTTTTGTTTTATTTTTAACTTTAGAGTGTTGCCACATCCTCAATCTAATTCTTGCAATTCCTCCTCCTATCTTGTATGCTTGTATTCTAAATGCAATTTCTTTCTTGTTCATGTCCTACCAGATTTCTGTTTCTTTTTTCAGTCAGGAGGGGAAAGGGAACTGGAGTTTTACCCAAATCTAGTAAAACTGAAGCATTATTTCAGCTTTTAAATACAACTCCTCCTGCACCTGCTGTCTCTCTTGTTTCAATGACTCTTGTTTTCATTGCTGTTTTTCTACTAAGCTTATCCCAAATCTGTAATATGTCTGTAATTTAATATAATGTCCCTTTTGTGTCCTTGACACTCTTCAGGTTCTCTGAAACTCTCACCAGGCCTGACACAATACTGTTTTAGTAGGGATGCACTATCCTTCTTCAGAAATTCACACTCCTGGTTTGTCTTCTGTCCCTTTGACCTTTGATTTGTAATTTCCTTTAGCAAGCCCTTGTTTTTCTCACTTTTCCTGTAATCTGGTTATATACAGTTTTCACCTCCACTTTTCCTTGTTTCATGTTTCTCCTTAAGTGGTCAAGTCCGTTCCCCCACATTTCCACAGCAAATGACTAAAAATTACCTTCCCACTCATTTGGGATGGATTTAGTCCTTATATAAATGGAAACTCCTCTTTCTCACCACCACCTTCAACACAATGGGAGTAAAAGACTCTTTGTCCTCTTCCACAAAAACTTCTTCCTTTCTCTAGGGACCGATCTAATACACTTCCCACTCACAGAGAGCTGTGGAGGTGTGGGTTACCTGGCCAGGGAAGGAGCAAGGAGGGATGAGCCAGAGTGGGGCACCTGCTCAGAAGGGTGAATTTTACCTGGTTACCCACCACCCCTGGTTTCACCATCCCTGGAGGGGTTCCAGGCCAGGTTGGATGGGCCTTGGGCAGCCTGATCCAGTGGGAGGTGTCCCTGCCCGTGGCAGGAGGTGGAACTGGATGATCTTTAAGGTCCCTTCCAACACAAACCATTCGATGATTGTATGATTCTATGATTCCACGATTCTATGATCTCTGCTCCCTGGTGGATGATGAGCTACTTAGACTCTTTCCAAACTCCTGCAGTTCAACCTGTATAACTTTCCCCTTCAGTTCTCACACCAACCATTTTCATCACCTTTCTTTTCGTTAGCTGTAGCGTCCTTTCCTCAGCATCCTTCTTCCTTTACCTCCCTTTCCTGATCCCTTAGCTCCATAACACAGACTTCCCTGTCGAGGAAGAATACACGTCCCTGGCACTTGGTGCAGTGATCTGCAGCATCACCTTGGTCCTAAACTGGGGCCAACCCCTCCCTGAGCCACTCATGATGTAGGGGTGTCCTACATGTGGCACCTGCCATGCTGCCAGGGCTGCCCGTGCTTGACCAGCATCTCCAGAGGGTCTCAGCAGCCTGTGTGGAGCTCCCTGGCTCTGCAGGCGGCACTGCTTAGCACACCTGCCAGGGCAGCTGCAGGAAATTCATGGATTAATCATTTCAAGGCAAAGGGGGAATAAGTTTCACATCTAATGACATATTGGTTTTATTTTAATATCGTCCCCTTCTACAGCCCAGAAACCAACCGTGTCCTGGGCTGCATCCAGAGCAGCGTGGCCAGCAGGGAGGGAGGGGATTCTACCCCTCTGCTCCTCTCCTGTGAGACCTCATCTGGAATCCTATGTCCAGTTCTGGAATCCTCATGTAAGAAGGAGATGGAGCTGTTGGTACGGATCCAGAGGACTCTACAAAGATGATCGGAGGGCTGGAGCACCTCCCATCCGAGGACAGGCTGAGAGAGTTGGGGTTGTTCAGCCTCGAGAAGAGAAGGCTCTGAGGAGACCTTACAGAGACCTTCCAGTACCTGAAGGGGCTACAGGAAAGCTGGAGAGGGGCTGTTGACAAAGGCTTGTGGGGACAGGACCAGGGGAACAGGCAGATTTAGACTAGGCATTAGGAAGAATTTCGTCACCATGAGGGTGGTGAGGCCCTGGCCCAGGTTGCCCAGGGAAGCTGTGGCTGCCCCATCCCTGGAGGGGTTCCAGGCCAGGTTGGATGGGCCTTGGGCAGCCTGAGCCAGTGGGAGGTGTCCCTGCCCAGGGCAGGGGGTGGGACTGGATGGGCTTTAAGGTCTCTTCCAACCCTAATTATTGTAAGATTCTATGATTCTCTGTACTTCTGATCAGGAAGTGATTCCAAACTGTATCTTAAATAAAGTCCATTTTACAACAGAAAGTAGGGAATGAGAAACACCTGAAGTTGCTTAAAAATAAATATTAAAATTGACAGATGTTAGTGAGCTATAAATCAAGGTCATCATCACACCACTATGTACTTTCTCATTGTTGAGGGTTTATTAAAAATACTGTGGCTAAGTACCATGCATCCCTGAATCTGAAGGAAAAATGTTACCTTGTCTGTCACACACTTCAGTGTTATGTGCATTTATATATAGTTGATGACTTTTCTGAAGGATGTTGAAGAGATTCATGCAATGCTATTTCAGTTGTCATGATGTCATGTCAGTAGGTGAAGCAACATCTGTCCAGGTGGTTTTGGTATGTAAAATGCACAGTGTTTCAACATTCTTTCACCTAGAATTTCACAAAAGTCATAAAGAATATGTAATCTGCAGCTGATGCTGGCACGACTCCTTAGCTTAGAAATCCTTTGAGCCAGGTCTGATGGACAGAAACCCGGATGGCTGCATTTTGCCATTGTTTGAAATGGAATGAAGTTCTCAGTCCGTTTGGTTTCTAGCTTCTTGTTCGACTGTAACACTCATCACAGAGTCAGTCTTTGACAGATTTGACGTGCACTGAGTCTCTGATTCAAGGATGAGAGAGCTTCAGCTTTGAAGAGCTCATATGCAGAACTGAAGACTGTGGATTTCAAGCTGGCGGGTGTGCTTTTATTAATCTTGGAGTTTTGAATGATAATTATAATAAAATATATTGTATGTTTGATGACAAAATACCAAAAAGGCGTATAAGGAAGCAAACATCTATGTATCAGGAAAAAAAAAGGCAAGGCAGAAGAACCACTAATAAAAGTTTCTGCTTTGCTGCTGAGGGCTCAACTGGACCACGAATACTATAGTTCTGAGTTCAGTATGTGGACCAGCTGGACAGTCTGGAAGCTGAATTAGAGGTCTAAAAAGCATGAAGCATGAGGAGATATTGACATAAATAGTGAAAGATGAGGAGAGGGCAAAAACTGAAAGAAGATAAAGTAACAGGCTTCAAGCACATAGAAGCTGGTGCAGAGAGGAAAGGGATAATCTGTTTTTCACATCCAGTAGGGATATGCTGAAAAACAAGGAACTTGAAGATAAACAGGGGGCATTCATGTCTAACATTAGGAAAACTTACTAAAATAAAGGTAGTGAGCCAGCGGAAGTGGTAGTGAACCAGTGGAAGAGGTTACTAGGGCGTTAGGAGGTGTAGGTATGGTGTATATATATAATTAGAAGGCATAGATATAGTGTAAAGAAAAAGTGTAACTGATATCATCCCACAGTAGTGCGAGTCTTGAGGTCCCTTCTACTCCTATTTTCCCTATCATTTTATTTTTCTAAATGAAACAGGGCTTCAGTGTTTTGCCACTTTTCACTCATAGTTAAAATAATTTTGGAGAAGCCTTGTACTAAACACTGTCTTTAAATGTGCTTTTCTTCATGATTCACCTAGAGAGAAATTCACTTTCCACATTGAATGCTCAACCATATTAACCCTCCGTGCTCTCTGTTTGAGTTCCTCTCTTTGTGGAACTGGCTGAGATCAGAAACATTCAAAGGAGTCAAATTTGAACCCCCTGTCTCCTTGGAGGTGTCTCTCACGTGGTTCGTGGGATTGTCTGCTGGACATCAGAGCACTCGGCCAAATGACATCCCCAGTGGGTACGTTGACGTGAACTGTAGCAGCAAGGCACGTGCTACAAGAGGTGTTCTGCAGAGGGAACGTGTCGTGTTTGTAGACAGAGTGCCAACGGCACCGAAGAACGCGCAGCATCAGTCACAGGTTCTGCAAACAGTGTGGATTTTCATTTCTGCACTTTCCACCCAAGTGCCGAGGTCTGACTCGGGCTGGAGCCTGGAAGCGCTGCTGCAAGGACCAGAGCTGCCACAGGATGGAGCGATCTGCCCAAAGCTGCAAAACTTGGCTGATGATACATTTCACACTGTAAATTTAAAACAGAAATCTGAATATGGCAAAAACATAAGCTGTTTCTGGATGTGTCTCAACAAGACACAGCTTCTTGCAGAGAGCAGGTGGAAAAGAGGGAAGAAAAAACAAAGTATGCTACAGCAGAGGTGCATGAGGGAAAATTATCGTAAAGCCTATAGAGATGTGATTCTGTGATTCTGTAATCTGTTAGGTGCCTGGTATGTTCATCGGTGACCCTGAACTGAGCTGTTACAAAAGGAAACCCTTTCCAAGGCTCCCTGAATTTCTATGTCATGCAGGGCATCACCTAAGTTTTACTTCCTAAATTCAATATTTTCCACTCTTTCTTCAAAGTGGGGACCACTTGTCTGTACATAAAATTAATATGAAATAAAGTAAGAGACGTTCTTGTCCCAACGCAAAATATTGGAATCGGAAAACAGAGCTGAACAACCAAAGCCTGTTTGTGAATTGCATCACTTGAGTCTTTTTATACTATGGCTTCTGCTCTGCACCATTCTTTGTGTGGTGAGACTCAATGTTAGTTCAGGTGGATGTTCCAACAGTACCTGGGACAAGCTAAGGGCAATTCATACTGGACATAGGGGCCAAGATGGAATGGCAGATGAACCTGGTGTCAAGGAGTTATGTCCTCAGCAGGAGTGGGAAATTGCTCCCATTACATGGAAGAAACCTTTGGATCTTAGGAAAAAAACTTGCATAGACTGATGCTGTTGTCAGCTAGATAGATTTCGTAGCTATTTGGGAAGAAATCATCGAGAACTCTCATGGTAGAAAAATATTATAATGTTTGTATTTTAATAGACACACTTACACATTAACCACCACATTTTTAAAAGGCTAATTTATACTTTCAAGTTATAAAGATGACTCCAGGGCAGCAGAATTTGACAATTTAAAAATTCTAAGAGCATAAAGATGACTTTCAGTGGTTTTTTTCAGGATTAGTGAGATACTTTTATTTATCTCACCACAGACGCTGGAATACTAGCCAAATTCTTTTTCTTGGAAGACAAATTCTATCCATCTTCACTATCAAATTTTATGACAAACCATTTTCTCATGATTAGTATCAAACATTTGAACTTAAGGAGTAAGTACTGCCTAACAATGAGAATCTCCTATAAGGAAAAAAATATCTGCAATGATTGTAAGTAATTTTATTAGTTTTTATTTGTTCCATATTTTGTTAAACCATATTTCCAAGGGAAAAAATATATTAAATTCACCCCAAGTTTTGACTATTAAACTTCATGTGTCTGTATGATTGTGTTTAAAATTAGTTTCAGAACTTCAGGAATGTCCAGCTTCCAGGAGGTGGTGCTGTAGCTCTTCAGCTGCCTGCTGCCTTCCCGCTGGGATGGATGCTCAGGTTTCCAACGCACATGACATTTTTCTTTCTCACTGTGATTCCTTGGAAATGCAGGAGCCACCCCCACCATGAGATGTACCTATTTTTCTCCTTTCCCATGAAATGCTTCAATTTTTATGAAGGCAGAAAAGTTTAACACCAAAATGAGGCACAAATACTTCTTTCTATTGACTTGGGGATCAACAAAGACGAGTCAGGAGATGTAAGATCAAGCTGCTTACTTTGGGTCCTGTTCTAACCAAGTTTAAAGTCAATTCTGCTGTATTGTCGATCTGCTTCTGAAGGGACCAGTCTATATCTGATCTCTTATTTTTTCTTGCTGGGTTTTATTTCAGCCTGTCTTTGCTCCTGGAGTATCTTCAGTTGTTACTGAGAAGAGTCAGCTCCAAAGGCACCTTAATCTTCTCCCCTAGCGCCTGTTCCAGCAGCTCCCATGGACTGAATGCGCTGATTACCTCATAAAAAATAATAAGCAAGAGTGCAAAAAACTCAATCAAACAAATGAAATGTAAGAACAATTTAAAAGCTGATTGGAATAATACTCTTCAAAGCTCTATCCTAGGTCTCTCTCCTCTTAGATCCATTGTTGCCTCCAGCAGGCTGATGTGCATCAACCAGGGCGCGGAGGTGGCCTCCACGGGAGCTGCCGAGGAGGAAGAGGATGAAGCAGGAGCTTCGTATTGGTCTGAGGCAGGGAGTGCCCAGCTTTTCACTCTTCATCTCCAGGGGATAGCCTTGATTTATGGCCTTCCAAACCCAGGCGGGGTAGCCTGCAGTAGAGATAATTCGAGCCTGACAGCTAATTCCCTAGCTGCGGCACTGCTGACGTGGGAAGCCTATCAGGGCTGGGAAGGCTCCGTATCTTTTTGCAGCACGCTGCCCTAACTTTTGTCTTGCAAGTGTTGCAGGAAACCAGAAGTCCTGGACACAATCCAGTATCTACATTTCTGTTTTCTTTATGTAGATAATTTGGAGCCGTGTTTGGGGAGTTTTCTTTATTTTCTTTCTCTTTTATTTTATTTTTTTCAACATGTTTCTGAAATATTGTACCATAAAATTAAATACTTAGGTGCAAAGGTCTGGAAATCAGTACTTCCAGATAGCAATGCTGGCACTGGCTACAGCTAAGAGGGAGGTGGTGTTGTCCACACAAAACACTGGACAGACAAGAGAAATGCAGGGCCTTAAAAAAAATCACAATTGAAAATCAAACATTTGTTCATGCATTTTTATGGAAAAACTGGGGGAAAAAGGAAACTGTTCTCTGAAAAAAAAAAAGCATTTTGAAAAGAATAAAAAAGAACCTCTTTTTTCCTTTTTGTAGGAGGCTTTCAGTGTATTTTTTTCACTGGGTTTGACTCAACAGACTCCACTTGACCTTGAGCAAACCCTTTATCTGCTGGTTACCTGCGTGGCTCCCACCTGCGTTAGAAAAGCGTCTGTAGGAAGATAATGAAGCTTTTCTCAAGTGTTTTTCTGCAGACATGTTTAGCTTTATCCCATACAGCTACATTTACAACATTCGCTCGTTCTGCCTCCTTCTGCGGCAATCCTGATGAAGAATTGCCTTGAACGCTGTGTTTTACCTCCTTTTGCAAAGGGGATAGCTGGTAGCACGGAGTCATCACAGTGGTTTTCTGCAGCAGAGCAATAAACATTCTGTAAGTCGTGTTTCCTTTCCTATGGGCCACCCAGAGCCTTTAGCAGAGGCAGGTTGGTTATCCATTAGATGTCTGCCAGCTTCAGAAATACTCACAGAAAGATGTGCTGCCTAACAAGAAATACTGCCCAGCCCTCTCCTGCTTTCTAGGGTGTTGGTAAAAGTTGCAAAAAGTCAATGGAAAAGCGAGGTGTGTGCGTGTGAGTGCAGGCACCCGGCTAGCCATGCAAGTACTTTATAGGGGGAGACTGAGGACTGTTGTAAACCTCTTCCCAGCCTTGTTGAAAGGAGGGCAGTTCCACACCAGAGAGAACCACTGGAGTCACAGAAAAATAAAATAATGCAAGTTTTCTTGACAGGCTGAAAGAGTTGGGGTTGTTCAGCCTCGAGAAGAGAAAGCTCCAAGGAGACCTTATAGCGACCTTCCAGCATTTGAAGGGGCTGCAAGAAAGCTCGGAAGAGACTTTTTATAACAGCATGGAGTGACAAGAAGAGGGGAAATGGCTTTAAAACGGAGACAGGAATATTTAGACAAGACATTAGGAGGAAATTCTTCACCATGAGGGTGGTGAGGCCCTGGCCCAGGTTGCCCAGGGAAGCTGTGGCTGCCCCATCCCTGGAGGGGTTCCAGGCCAGGTTGGATGGGCCTTGGGCAGCCTGAGCCAGTGGGAGGTGTCCCTGCCCATGGCAGGGGTTGGAATTGGATGATCTTTAAGGTCCCTTTGAACCCAAACCATTCTATGACTGTACGATTCTGCAGAATTCCATGGGCAGAGAATGGGTTTGGGTGTCCCCTCCCCCGGCTGCCGCAGCACGGCCGGGGGCTCTTGTCCCGCCTTAAAAGCAAGCAAAACTGCAACAAACTGTAAAAGAATGAGTTAAGCATAGAAAGTACAACTGAGAAGGGGACAAAAAGTTAGTTTAAGGTAGATTATACCCACTAGCTTGTTTGCTTTCTTTTTAGAAGATATCTGATTTTTGAGACAAAGAAAATCCAGAAGATCTAATCTATCCAGCCTTCTGCAAAGCCTCCGATTCAATGGAAGCATCTGATTTCAGAACACAGATAAGACTTTTGTCATTAGAATGAGAAAATTGAATTAAAGCAGGAATTATAAGTGACTTATGTATGCAGTAGTGAAAATCAATTGTCTTATCTTCCTGGAAAGATCTTAAATCTACTATTCTTGAAGAACTGGGACTTTTTAGCAGATTAAAAGACAAAATATTTTTAGCAGTACCAAATCATTTTATAAAGTTCTTTTTCATTTTTTTTTTATATGTAATTTCTTCTGTATCTTTGGTAATACTTCAGGGTATATTTGTGACTGAAAACGACATTCATCATTCATCTTTCCTCAACTGATCTTGCATTTTTGTAAACGCATCACAAAACACAGAGCTCTGGCCTCATGCATATGCAGATAAAATAGGGCTACAAACTGCACTCCCCGCTTTAGCCAGCAATACAGAACAGAGCAGGAGACATTTCGCTACAACTGCCTCTAAGAAATGAATATTTTTGTCGCTGGCTGTACAGTATTCAGTCTTAATCAAAACCTTACATAAACATCTCCTTATTCACAAACAAAACCTTGTTCCTAGCCACACCCTTTCCAAAATTTGGCCTGGGTAGCTAAGTTTTGGCTTGGATTTTGATGTGCTAGATAATGTGAAAACAATAAAGCTGTATGTTCTGGAGCTGTTAAGTAGCTTAACCAGGAGATTAATCTTGCGGATTACAAAAATTGAAGAACAAAGGAGAAGCTGACATTGAATATGAGTTTGCGAAATGTTTCATTTTTAGTTCAGCAGAGACAACATGCTTTAGCTGAGCTACTACCCATATTGCAATGCACAAGAGAGTCATTGTCATAGTGATAATAAGCTCTGCTCCCAGCATGGATACTGAATGGTAGAGAAAAGTGACAATTTAGCTCCTTTCTCATATAGTTATACCAACACAAGTACATCCATCTCTTCCACCTGTCAGGAGAGGTAAATTTGTTCCAAGATGTATTTACACATGGAGCTAAACTGGTAAAATCACTGATTCTTCACTGATTTTCCTGCATTGGTTCAGCTTCACTGATAGCTCACTTGCTTTCCTAGCAGCCAGCTGGAGAGACAAGACTGTTTGAATCTACAAAAGAATTATATGGAGAAAAAAAAGAGCAGCTTTTTCTAAGCATAATTCTTTTTAATTATCCTTTCGGGTTGGTGGATTAGGGAAATTGCCTAACGCTATGTGGACTTGCCCACACCATGTCCAAGGCTGGATGTGGGGGACTGGTCTGCCCGGCTGCTAGGAACTGCTAATGATAGAATCATAGAATAAAAGAATGGTTTGAGTGTGAAGGGACGTTGTAGATCATCCAGTTCCACCCTCCCTGCCCTGGGCAGGGACACCTCCCACTGGCTCAGGCTGCCCAAGGCCCATCCAACCTGGCCTGGAACCCCTCCAGGGATGGGGCAGCCACAGCTTCCCTGGGCAACCTGGGCCAGGGCCTCTCCACCCTCATAGTAAAGAAATTCCTCCTTATGTCCAGTCTAAATCAGCCCCTCTTCAATTTAGAGCCATTCCCCCGTGTCCTATCCCCACAAGCCTTTGTAAACAGCCCCTCCCCAGCTTTCCTGGAGCCCCTTCAGGCACTGGAAGCTGCTCTAAGGTCTCCTCAGAGCCTTCTCTCCTCCGGGCTGAACAATCCCAACTCTCTCAGCCCATGCTCAAAGCAGGACATCCCTGCTGGGAATTGCTGTACTGATAATATCGCTGTACAACTCTAGGTGCTATCTTTGCATTGCTCCAATCTGCACCAGACACTCCCCCCATCCCCAATTTGTCTGGAGCTGAGGAAAGAGAGCCCTTTGAAGAATCTGTCTTGCTTTTATCTTTTGAAATAATATTAAACTTAGCAAAACAAGAAAACCCTGGAAGCTTTTAAAGTTAATTAAAACATCTACTCGAGACTGAGTTCCATGTACACCTACTTCTCTCCCCCCTTTTCACAGGCAGCATCGTCTTCTCTGAAGTATTTAACTGAGCTAAGAAGTGAAATGTTAAATGTGACACCCTTGATGCTCGCAGCACTACAGTGGACTTTATACAAAATGAGCAGCAACCTGCTGAGGGTCTGAGGGCTGCGGCATACAACCCAAAAGCTGACTTTCACCAGAAGTAACCCTTTCATGCCTCAATCTTCAGCTCCTCGAAAGATAACTCATGTTTTTTTTCTCACCATTCTCTCCTCCAAAAGAAAATGTAGAAGCCAAAATCACCAAAGGCACAACCTGGTATCCCGATGTAACTCAAGCCATTACTCAGTGACAAAGGTGAATTTCACAGTTCTGGTGAATGATTGCCCTTTCTGTAATAATATCAGAGCAATTTGTTTGATTCTCAGGCAGCAGCACACAGGTAGTGCAAAAGGACAAGAAAATAGTTAATTAGCTATTCTCAATTTACAATTTGAAGTCTTTTTATATTGCTTGTCTCAGTAAAAGAGCTCTAGAATGAAGGAGAATGGAGTGCATTGTGCCAGGGGGGTTAGAACAACGCAATGAGCAAGAAAATACGTGGGTTCACTACACCACTCCGCTGATTCATTCTCTGACCTGGATAAATGACAAACTACTTACTCAGCGAGTATTTCTTTAACTTAGTATAAACACTCCAGTGCTTCCTTTCCACTGAAGATAGGTTGTTCATGTTTACATTTCTGCCTTCACCAATCCCAACGGCTGAGGGATCTGCAATTATTCCCCTATTTCTCCTTTTTATTTTGGCCAGAAAATCTACCCAGACTTGAGAAACTCTTACTAAAGATTTGTCAAGACTGGAACATTCTAGGAAAAATCTTAAGTTTCTGCACACCGATGTTTCCAAGAATAAATACTTTGGTGAAATATAATTGATCAGCTTGACTGAGAATCTCAGATGCTACACCAGAAACTCCTCATCTCCACTAGAAGGCGAGTTAGGCCTGGACTCTTCATCTAGAAAAGGGCAGTTGGAAGGGAATATGGTATGGTCCATGGACTGAAACCGCGGACTGTTGGAGTAAAGCATATAGATGCATCATTATATATCAAAAAGCAAGAACTAGAAAGCAGCCAATGGCAGACCAAGGTTTGCAGGAGTAACTGGTGTAGCTGGAAAATTGTCATGTTTGTATCATGGTAAGACAAAGCACGATGAGGGAAAAGAGTGAAATTAGCTGCTAGCAGATTAAAAGCGAGCAAGCAAACTAAAAGCTGAGAAAAAAAAAGGCATAGAAGTGCGTAACAGGGAAGAGAGCGCCTTGCAGGTGACCTACTCTTATTCTGTCCTGAGTGTGCATTAATGCTCACTGTAAGGGTCAAGTTGCTAAACTGGATGAATCTTTGATCTGACTCAGTACAAGAAGGGCCAAAATCAGTAGACAGACTTCCTCTGAGAGGAAAGGTGTTGGTTTCCTATAAGGACAATAAGGGAGAGGGTGGAGGTGTGGTTTTTTAATATAGATTTGATAGCAATAGCCCTAATTTTAGCATATCTATATGGCTTTGCTACTTAATACGAGGAATGATAGCAGCAGACTGAGCCCTTCGTGAGACAGTTCTGCACTGCTGTGGTGGATTGTCTTCAGTATTGAAGTAAGACTATGCCAGCTGCTATTCTTACTGCTATTCTTGCCTCTTCGGTAGGACACCCTTCCTCTCCAGTGGTGACAGGGTCACAGACAATGGTGACCCTGCTGAAACCTTGACTGCCATCAGAGAATCATTTCATTCATTCCTTAAGAGGAAAACATCCTGAGTTAATCACCTGAGTTACGGCAGTAAAATGGGTTCCAATACCTTCAAAAAGATCTTTGCAGCCTGCTTTCTACAGGGTCAATGCTATCTTGAAAGCAACTTGCCCCCTCCCAAACCAGAAAGTTTAGCTTGTGCTCCCCATTTCTGCAGTAATGGCCCCACAATTTCCCATTTACTTTGAGTAAGTACTTATTCCACTCAGCCATGAAGAGCTACCATCCACCCTGTATGTGTCAGAAACTCTTTCTATCTGGAAAATGGTTTTAATTCTGGATTCTTTTTCCCCCTACAACAGAATGAAATAATTGAAATGCACTGGTGATGGGGTGATATTTATTTACACTCACTTTGCTGTGAAATTTTGAAGCAGGTGAAAAGTTCTGACTTCTTGCTAAGTGTAAAACTTTTCATATGCTTCTGGGGGATGACCGGGCATGTGAGCGGTTGCACTGTGGGATCGGCCTCTCTCAGGTGTCCTGCTCTGGGGGTTGTGCTTAGTGGCACCTTTGTTTTGATTTTCCAAATGGATTCTGGGTAGTTCTGTAAGCTGCAGTCAAATGCATGGATTATGTGGTAAATACCTCTGTCTGATACACGAGGTCCAAACCCTAGAAAGGTCAGACAATACAATATGAGGATGCATAAGCCTCTGTCATGAAACACAGAAAGCAACATCTGGTTTTCCTTATTTCATTTTTACTTTAACAGATATTGGTTGTTTAATGATTATGTGGCAATTTACCGTTATTAAGCAGGTGAACCACCATAACACAAAAAGGCATTCTTCAGAGCCAGTGGAAAATGAGGCTGCACCACAAGGCGGGCAGCGCGCACTGCCCAGGAGCTGTGGGGAGGCAGGGGCAGAAATGCCACGATACTGATAAGTTTTCCTCTGGAGACATTCACCTCTTACATACCTCCAAAATAAATTCCGTTCTGTAAGTGCTTTTCAGAAAGTGATGCTGGAGCGCTAATAGTCAACATTTTAGTGCTTGGAGTACCCCAATTGGCAGCACACAAAAATCCAGTGAAAAAGAAACAGAGCTAAAGTTAATAGTTCAGAAAACAAACAAAAAGAGCATCTTGTGTTTGTGGGCAGGCGCGTGTCACTGCTTGAGAACAGAGGCATCACAAAGAAGCAAAATCAGAGGTTTTGGTCATATTTTAGATTTCATTCATACCTTGAGAGTGTTTGAAGTGGATGTTGGAAATATTTTTTGCCCAGTAACTGTTCTTGTTGAAAATAATGTCAGACTTCCCAGCTAGCAAGGAAAAGCTTGAGGGGTTCACGTGCATTTTACAAAACTCTGTGACCACGTTGAGTCTCCAGGATACTTTACTGGTATAAAGAGCACATCTTACATGAGTGCTTCTAGAATAGACTCTTCCAGACAGTAACTCCTCTAAAACCAACTTGCTTGTGCCCTTACATGTTGTAAGGGGGGCAGCCTGGAGAACATAGTCACCTTACGAAATTAATTGTCTTCTGCCTGGATCTGGGTAGCCCTGGCTGGGACTGTTTTAACCTCACGGTGTTGCTGCAGGGGACAGACCTCACTCGGATGAAGTGTTAATAGAATGAGCAAGGTCAACGAGTTCTGTGGGAGCAGGTGAGGGCCAAAGGAGGACTTTGCTCCGTGCTCCTCCGGGGTGGTGCACACTATTGCTTCCCACATAATGACATGTGAGTACCTGGGAAGGTTGGACTTCCGTCCCCAGTTCCCTTCAGTCTACAGATTGTCTTATTAAAATCTGAGGGTTTCTCAGTCCATATTTCATAATTTCTATTATCTTGGCTGCCTCTAAACACTTTAGCCTTGTTACAGAATTCAAACTCCTATTGGCATTAATAGGATCTTACAAGTTAGTGGTGGAAGAAGCCTACTGGATAAAGCAGCCATCTCCTGGCTGATGCAGGAGAAGTCATTGAATTACTTACGCTCATTGGAGAAGAGAGACCTAAAGGGCTGAACCTGCCCTTTCAAGGATAATTCACAGCAGATAAAATCAGCCATCGCTATTCTAATATTTTCAAGCTTTAAGATTTTCCAAGAGAAACTGGCAGTAAAGGACATAAATAATACAGGTTAATATTGCATCTATAGTGACAAATAACTAGAATATATGGAACTAGGTTCTTCAGAGCTGTGAGTATAACTCTTATCAGCACTAAATAATACTAGGCAAAGTCAAAAAATATTAAGTTTCTGAAAGGCACAGCAGAGTAGATAAATGTTATATAAATCTTTTTGCAATTATATGCTTTATGACTTCAGCTCTTGGGCTCCTATTTCTAGTCTTTGTCAAACGTATGACGTGCTTTTATTTTGCTACTGATTCGCTGCATTTAAGCAGCAGATCAAACTGGATAGACAGCTGTAGTTCTTGCCTTTGGGAGGCTAGGATTGCTGGTGAAGCCAAGCTGCATCTCTCTAGTTGCTGGGATGCACCGTAGAGGACCTCTGGGAACTTGCATCCATATTGAGTCACTGCTCAGGATATGCACTGTTATATTTTCTGTCTTGCTCTTGGGTTGCTTTTACATGGAAACCCTAGCATTAAATGTGAGGAGACAACAGCATCTTCCACCAGCTCGATGACTTAATGCACGGTGCAGGATTCAGCTGGGAGATGCACTACTCAAGAACACCCCAGTTCGGGTAGCTGCAATAACTAGTTCTCTTAAATAAACAGCTTAAAACTGGAAGAAATGCACGAAGAGGAAAATGATTTTAGAAGAATGATCGTCTCTCTATGCACACTCTCTTTCCCCAACATCCCTTTATCTTGAGCTCCTGGGCTGGACAAGGCTGTTTTGCAGACAAACCACAGACAGGGACTAGGTCCAAACATCTCACAAGAAATTCCTGTCTCCCCTCTGGAGAGAGTATTCTTATTTAGCCATGGTTCCTTGGTGGTCCACCATACCCAGGCTGGTCAAAAATATTGTTAATTGCCTTGGAGTCGGGAGCCTGCATCCTCACAGGTTATAGGCTCTCTATTGTCCTTCCACAATGTGTTACCATTTACTACAGGCTCCATATCTTATCTCACACCATTCTTCACTCTTCCTGCTTGTTTCTCTTCTTGCTACAGTCAGGATAAGCTGGCATGTTTGCACAATAATTATTGAATAGCCAGGTCACATGAAATATTCATAAATCTCTGCAGAACGGCCCCATCAGCCATCACAGTGATGTTAAAAAAAATGTATCCTGAAAAATAATCATCAATTTTGATGTTGCTGTCTCCCTACATGGGCATATTTCCTTCTTTCCTCGCTCTACTGTATTTTCTTCCCATTTAACGAGTTATGTAAAAAAGTTTAAGCAATTCATCTGATGGCTGAGCAGCAGTTATTTATAATTATGGAATATTCTTGGGTGTTTGTTTAAAGTGTGCTGGAGGGCTGCTGGTTTTGTTTTTTTCTGGTAGGCGGCTCATTACTTCATAAATCTGTGACTGAATGGGAATTGTGGCTGGGGAGCAACTGTGCTGCTTCATGCATCATGACCAAGTGTGTGTGGGAGTCAGGAACAGCACCTCTCTGGACCAGCTGCTCCATCCATCTGCAGCTGGGTCTAGGTACCGTGATCTACGGTCAAGATCTGTACTGGGAGTATTTTTATAGCTATTTTATAGCAGCTGGTGTGAATGGCAGTAGAAAAATGAACGATCAACTTCCTAGCCATTAGGAACAAACTAAGGAAGAAAAATAAGCACAAAAATTAGCACATTTTTGTTAGTATTATAAAGGACACTCTTTGAAGTTCGGTTTCTCAGAAGAGCTACTGTAAGCCTACACATTTATGGGTTTGTCACTCAGATGAAAATTTGCTTTAAACCAAAACTTGGCACAAAAATACATTTGAGTGGCAAATGATGTTCATAATTTCAGATGCTTTTATGTCCTCTTAAAACTGAAAAATAACTATCTAAAAAGGAAATGTTATTTGAAGCTACTCTGGTTTTGCCACTCTTATGGAGGAAAATAAGTGTACATGATCAAACTGAGTTATTTTTCAGAGCCAGGTGGAGTGGGATTGCTTGTCAAATATTGGGTCTATACTTCCAGTTCACATGGGATTCAGCCTATGTTGGCAACAACTGAAGCTGTATTAATAAAAGGGTCAAATTCTGCTCTCTATACACTTAATAGAGTGAATGATTTTTCTTTATTATCCAAGTTTCAGCAATATATAATGAGAAATATCTTTGTACAGCTCTGGCTTTTAATTTTGGATCTAAATAATCATGAGGCATCTCAGCACGTTTTAGATTGCATCTCCAGCTTTCCTGGAGGAGGTTCTGCATCATGCCAGAGGAAGTATTGCTGTCACATAAAAGTCTCCCTTGTAATATGTTCACCATGGCATAACACAACATGACACAGCAAGTGAATTGGTGGCTTTTTGTTGGATTTCTTTTTAAAATTATCTCCATGATCGTTTAGACTTCCCTTACAGAAAACAGGGAGAGTGGACAAAGAAGTGGTAGGCTGGAGCTTCCACTAGTGATGTTTGGGAAGAGTATTCATGGCATCTCCTGGGAAGCTTTCCCTTCCATGGAGGAAGGTGAGAAACATTTTTATGCCTTCCAGAGTTTACCTTCTCTGTAGAAATGCTCATAAAAATTCCTCAGAAAAAGAATATATTGAATACAGCAACTTGCACCCAAGTTTCAAGATATATTTATACCCGGAGAACAAAATCCCTTCAGTCTGTGGTCTTCTCCTTGAAATGACATGTGCTAAACAGAGTGTTTCAGAGCACAGAGGCTCAGCCTTTCTTTCATAAAAGAATTCCTTGCCCACCAACAATAGTCATGGCAATTGCCAAGTCCCGATGTGTCCATTCTCAGTTATGTGTTGTGTCCACGGAGAATGAAAATTCACACAGTATTGGCAACCCCCACATTGTCACAGCATGCTTCTGACCACACTGGCTTTAGCACAGGTCATTTCATGGAATGACATTCCTAAATTATTGACAATGGTTTACTGTTTCTGAACCTCCCATGTAGACCTGTTTACTCCCTTACTCATTCCTCTGCTCTGGTTTAGAGAAACAAAGATATGTTAGGTGGGCTGGTCAAACATCAGACACACCATTTTGTTCACATAAAAAATAAACGCATGAATCCTGTTTACTTTCTTGAACAGAATTATTCCTGAATGCTGCTACAGAAACTAATGGGCTCAGTTTGGCAGAAACAGGAATAAGACGGAGACACAAAAGTAAGAAGTGCCTTGGGGAAGTCTCTCAGTCTCTGTCACAATCTGACTTTGCTGAGATTTTTGCATGGTTCTCGTTTAAGCCAGTCTTTCAGCTTCTAGATTTAGCTTAAACTTTGATGCCCTTTAAGAGAGCATAGACCTTGCTAACAATTGCACCACCAGCGCCTACCCTGTTTCTTCAGGAAAAGCTTCATCCAAAGCAGAAGTTTTTCTTCTCCCCTTCAGAAAATAAAATAAAAAGTTCAAATTGCCCTTAAATCATTTAGAAATAAAGTATCACTTACTTTCCATATGGAACACTTTGCGTTGTGCTGATACAGAACATAGGCAGCCAACACAGCACAGTACCGCGGTACCTGGGAAAGATGATTGTTCTGGGAACATCTGTAAGTTGGCTTTGAGAATTCAGGTCAGATCGTGAACTGCTCTGGGCAGAGCTGAACCCTTTTGCACCAGCCCTTTCTGTTCGGTGTTTTACTCCCTGGATGATGGAGATGTGGTCGCTAAAGGGGGAGGGGGCTGGGGGAAAGGAGCAGGGCAGGGCACAGTCAAGCCTGAAACACAGCCGTTCTCAGGCAGTGATAAGAAAATGATAGAATCAAAATCCTATCAATATTCACAATAATCATTTCAACACAAAAATTAGAGGAGAGTATCCATGAGATATGAGTCTAACCTGAAAAAAATCAGCTCCTCTTTCATGGCGGTGCACAGCTTAGAGCTAAAGAATTAGAAAATGCTACTGTATATTCGATGGGAAAACAGGTCTCTTTAGTGTTTTCCAGTCAGCAGTGACAGTCTGTCTTCCCTGAGCTTGGTGCAGAGGGTCAATTTGAATCCTCTGAAGTGCCAAGAGCTCCATCTGCTCTTCCATCTGAAATGGGAATATTTTTGCTCTTTTTTTTTAATCTTGATTTGGTCTTTCGGTGTTTGTGTTAGAACACACAGCCCAGATGCCAATAATGAGGAAAATATATTAAGTGATAAGCGAGAAAACAGAGAAATTAAAATGAACGAGGTAGGAAAATTGTAAATGGAAAATGGGAGCTGATTGCAATATCCAGCCCAGGTGTGGCTGTGAATTAAAGTGCTTCCCTGAGAGATTCGAACAGATATATCCCATAATCCTACACATCTGGGAAAGTGTTGGTCAAGACAGTCCTGGAAGTTGTGCCAAAAACACCTTAAAGATATTCCACACAAAGATCCAGCTTGCTATGTGCTCCAGCTGCTGTTTATTAGTGATGCTCATATTTTATGTATGCTAGCACATAGGAATTCTGTTACAGACAAAACTGTATATATAGATTTGAATCCATTGATTGTATATTCCAGTTAAGCTTTATTGCTTTATTGAAGCATTTTTCTGTATGTAACTGCACAGCTACACTTTCTTTCTTTGAAACTGAAACATATGTTATGTACCTACAAACACGTACATATATGAAGGAATGCCTTCATTTTCCTTAATTCAAATTAAAAAATGTCAGTGCTTCTCCTCAGGAAAAAAAAAATACAATGATCTTTCACTTCTCAGTTCACACTGCTTACTCAGACACCTTGAACTTTTCTAAATCCAGTGAATTTGACAAGTTGCTGTTCTGACGCTGAGAAATTTAACCCAGCGATTGGGCTAATGCATGAACCAGGCTTCAGTGCAGAAGAATTATTTCACTTGTTGTTCTATGTAAGAAGACTAGGACCAAGGAATATCAGAAAACATGCTCACGTTGAAACAAGTTTCTTGGGGAAAAAAAAGAAAATGATGTATTAGCCATGTAGCAACTGGTAAGTGTCAGTTAATATCTGTGAAATATTACTCCTCTCTCCCTTTGCATCTCTGTCTTCCTCTCCCTTTCCCTTTCCCTTTCCCTTTCCCTTTCCCTTTCCCTTTCCCTTTCCCTTTCCCTTTCCCTTTCCCTTTCCCTTTCCCTCTCTCCTTTCCTTCTCTCCTTTCCCCTTCCCCTCCTCCTTCCCCTTTCGATATCTCTTTCCCTCTCCCTTTCCTTCTCTCCCCAGTTGGCGTCTGGTGAGAATTCCCAGATGTCAGTGGTTTTAAACAACCCACGAAATGACAATTACTCTCTTCTACCTTTGAGCTACGATCAACTTTGCTTTCAACACCAGGTGTCACTGCAGCGACAGAAAAGCTTAAAATATTTGGTACTATTGGTGAACAAAGCAAGATTTGATACTCAATATAAGAAAATAATTCCCGATATAGGATGGCAGTGGAAACACGATCCATTCACGGAACTCCATAAGATAGAGTCGCTGGCATAAGCATGTAACTTTGAAAGCACCACTGGAGGCAATACAGCTTTAACCATAACATACCAGAGGCACAAATACTCTGAAACTAAACTGGCGAATTTCTGTACTTAATTGCCCACAGCGTTACAAACCTACTTTTAAACAACATCAAATAATGTGAGCTTGGGTAGGTTGGTCCATCAACGTAAAATTATCAGCTCTTCCCTGAAACCGAACTTGCTGTGAAACAAGAACAATTCCTCTGAACTTGGCAATGTTTGGGAACTCAAAATAAATCCATCAGTGCGTCTCAGACCCATTCTAACCAGCTCGGGAAGCAGTATCTCACAGTAATGCTTCACAGAGGTCACTTCAGCATGTCGGGGAGCTTTCAGCGAATTTTCCCAACACTAGCCCGTTACATTTTGCTAATTTATTTCCTATTTTTTACCATTTTTCAAGATGTTTTGAAAAAATGTTTAGAATCTTTAAAAACAGGAATAATATTCAGAAATATTTCTAGCGGAAAAGTAGGGCTGTGGTTTAGTAGCGCACAGGTATGGTTGGACCCGACAATCTGAAAGGTCTTTTCCAGCCAAGTGGTTTTATGATTCTGTGATTCTATTTTTAGACCAGCTCTAGAAATAGCAACAAAAAAGTCTCACAGAACAAACACTTGTCTGGTTTTTCTCTTCTGTTAACTCTGGTGCCTGAAGGAAAATAAAGGTGTTATAAAATCATTTTGTCTAAAATGCTTGCTGAAGAAGGTTACCCTGCTGTCTATTTATAAAAATAACAAGTGCTTCAAGGTAACAACTGAAAAATAAAACCATGGCTTTTAATGATAAAGAAAAAGGAACAAAATAAAAGACAGAAAAAAAGAGAGTGAAACAAAACATGAGTGAAGGAGTAAAGCTGAGCCTGGAAAAGGGAGGGAAGAAAGGAATTGTTCTAGTTCGTCTTTTTATTTCTCACTACCTGAATCTGTTGGAATTGGCAATCAATTACATTAATTTTCTCCTAAAAGGGTTTGTTTTGTTCACTACAATAATGGGTAAGTGTTATCCCTGATTTTATTTCAACACTCTTACTATCTAATCCTATTTTCTCCTCTGTCCTGATAACGAAAGGGGAGTGAAGGAGAAACTGGGGGGGTTGGGGCTAATCCAAGGCTAATCCCCTGCCTGCCTAAAGGTGCACTGACATCACTAAGTTGTTGCTTTTGCTCAAGTGCAAATGCACTTTATTCTTTCTTTCCTTAATACACTTTTTATTGCACTTCGAGACAGAAAAATGTCTTCAATAAAAAGATCTGCCTTCATCCTGTTGCCTCGGCACAACGCAGTCACGGGACTGAAAGTGGCACTATGCTAACTAACCAGATCAGCTGTTCTTTCGTTCTTCGTGAGAGGGAACCTCTAGGATGTTTGTCTCATAATAAGTACAATATATTAAAATATTACCATTAGTTGGATGACATATCCATTAAAGCAATATGAAAACTTTTGAAGTCACTCTGCTAACTGTCCTGAACGTCACTCAGTGAAACAGAGTCCAGGAAATATAACATGACGATTTCTACAAGGGTCTTCAATAAACCTGTTCTCTCCCTTCACCATCTTCATTCCTCCATTTTCACAAAAGGGTTGTGTGGATGAATTCATCCTTGATTCTCCAGGCACAAAACTCTGTGATATTTTAATGTTTCTCAGCACAAAAGAAGGATGCTTAATGCTACTGCACAGCAACGACTTAAAAGAAAATTGATGGAACGTCTTTTTGTGCATTTTAGAATTACGGAACCAGTAGCCATAGGCTGTTAAGAGGCCAAAGGTGTGAATGGGCTCCTGAAGGAACAAGATAAATTCATGGAGGAGAAATCCGGTTCTAGTCAGGAAATTAATGCTCTGAAATACGAAACTGGGCTTGAGGAGTTTAGATACTGAAGATCATGCCAATGTTCATACACAGTTCAACCAGTGCCTTGGTGTCTTATCCTTTCGAGATCCCCATGAACAGCTCCTGACTGAAGCAGAACTACCTCAACTGGTATTGGGCTCTTCATTATATTCCAGTGTCATCAACTCTTGATCCACAGTAAATAGAAATGTTCCTACCTACCAATCTACAGAACGCCCGGTGAAAATCTGTGAAAGCAGAAACTATAAGAGTAGAAACAGAGTGTGAGTCCATGAGCAAATGTGAGTTACGGTGTCTTACTGAGTTACCATTGATTAGCTCAGTCACCTTAAATCTTACTGCACGTGCTTTTTGGCTGAGTTGATTGCATAGAGAGGTTATTTAGCTTACATCAAAATAAGCAGTCACGTTTTGCCTTACAAACATGTCAGGTAACAATACACATCTCAGCAGCTTGATGGCTCAGCTGATGGACCAGAAGCACCGTAGCTGTCTGAAGGTGAGTGTGAATGGCTGCAGCAGGCAAGGTGTTCACTGGTACCTGTCCTCTATCAAGACCTGATCCATTCAGCATTTTCCCTTTAAATACAGGACTCAGAGAAACATAGAATCCCTAGACTGGATCATCATCCTAGGTTCAGATCATCAAGTCCAACCTTATCTGTCCACTACAAAATCATATCCCTACACAAGTATTTAAGTGATCTGTAACACAACTCCATTTACTGTCTGGAATTTGCTGTGTCCCTGATCTCCAGCTGCACAGCCCAGGCATGGCAGCAGCACAAAGATGCTGCTTTCTGGGCAGTCACCTAAAAACCTGGACCTGCCAGAGGCTGGCAAAAGGAGATCTCAACAACTCTGGTGTTTTCCAAGGGCAAGACCAAGTCTTGATTTACTGTTCCTGGGATCTAATTTTAGCATCCAAATATGTTCTTAATTGCGATATGCTGCTAACATATTTGTCTTCCTAATTTTTAAATAAGTTTTTCTAATAAATTACAGAAATTTGTCTAACTCTTCTCTGTGCACTTTCTTCTGTTAATACATGATCAGGGTGTATGTAAAAAGGCATGGAATTTCAGATTTTCACAGAGATGGTGGACAAATCAAACTAATGTTGTGTTCTCATTTAATACTTTGAATACTTACGCAAGTTTGGGACAGATTTTTCTTCTCTATATTGTATGTAATAATAACTGAACAATGATGTATCATCTTGACAAGTCAGATTCCTGACCCCACCTTCCTCCCCATGTTTGAAAATCCCTGGAATTTTGGAAACTTCTAAGTCAAAAAAAACCTGTCAAAAAATGTATTTTGTCATGGAACTTGAACAAAAAAAAAGTGTTTCTGTCTCCAGGAAAAGCTCTGTAATCTTAAGGTACCCGAGAAGCTCAGCTTTTTCAGTAAACACAGATATATGACATTCCTGTGAAGTAGGAAAATGCTATGGTCCACATTTCACAGATAATATATGAAAGTGAAGGGAGGTGGAAAGTCAACTTTTCAAAGAAATGAATGCATTTTCCCGACTTTGGAAAAACTACACAAACCAAATCTTGGACACATGCTCATTTTCTAATGAAAATGTTTTCGAATTAAGGAAAGGTCTGCCCTTGGAATCCTTCCTAGTATCCTGCTTGATATATATTCTCAGATTGAATGGGAAGCCATATACTTCAGTCTGGCAAAACTATGATTTTTTGGCTCACTTTGTGCCCCCTTCCCTAAATTAAAGACTGCCTGGGCACGTGCAAAGTTTTCCTGCCGGGTCATGTCTGTACTGGCAGTTTGTGTTGCCATAGTCTGGACAATCACGCTTTGTCACAACACCTAACTAACCAAGGCAAGCCGGAATTTCTTGTGCAGATCTGGCCTCTGTGTCAATGCCTAACCCTGACACAAGCGGCGTAGCCAGGGAAAGGTCTGCCTGAATTCCTGATCCTGAGTAATTTCTGCAGTGGGCTATGAGCACATCAAATCGTGAACGCTGCTGTATACCCTGTTGGAATATTGGCTTTGTGGATACATTAATCTAAATATACAGAGGACACATTAAGTTGTATTCCAGGGAAATGTTTTTTTCCGGGAAAAGATCTTGACAACTCTTTGAAAGACCAAGATCTACCTAGGCTTTTGGTATGGGTCAACAAATGTTCAATTCTTAACCATTCACCCACCCCCACTTAAGAGAAGCTCTTCCATATGGGAGCCAATAATTAGTAGATAACTTTTAATGATGTATATATAATCTCATAGAATCATAGAATCTCTGAGTTGGAAAAGACCTTGGAGATCATCAGGCCCAACTGTACCTGTCCACTACTAAACCAGATCCCCAGGCACTTCATCTACCTGTCTTTCAAACACCTCCAAGTGACACCATAGTGACCCAGCCACCTCTGGCAGCCATTCCAGTGCCTGATGACCTTTTCAGTGAAGAAGTTTTTCCTAACATCCAATCTGAACCTCCCCTGGTGCAGCTTGAGGGCAAAATTTCATCACGTAGGTATCCTGTGTAAGTGTAGAGGTCCCATTTGAAGCTCTTTAGGGTTCTATTTTACACATGGATGTCTTCCTGGTATGGCTGTCTAGAGGATGAACTTGCAGGAGAGTTTTGGTCAATGGAGAAATATCTATGAATGTTGAGCAGAAATGTGGGATAAGCTTTAATGATGAGATCTGAAATAATTTGAGATCTTCCGTTATTTCAATGGCCAGGACTGTTGTCTGGTATTCATCACTGGAGGAAATACAACAGAAAAAGTCAAACCTAGAAACATGAGAGATAATTCTTAGCTAGTTTGGCTGGACACTATCAGAACCAGTCAGCTTGAAATCATGTCATAATTAACAAGAGCCATTGGAATAATTTATAACGATAATCTTTGATTTTATAAAGTTACATTTCTTAAGACTTCCTGAACAGTATCACTTCTGGAGAGGCACTGAACTATGTTGCATTTTTGAATTATGATATCTGTAAGATATTCTTTGCATATCCACTTCCAAAAACCCTTCCATTCATCTACAATCTTAGCAATGTGCATAAAACAGTGACAACAGATCCACACTTATGTATTTGCAAGAAAACCTATTTCTTCCTAAGATATGTATATCATTTTTTAAAACATTTGTCTTAAATCTTTGCCTTTTGGGGGCTGCCATGCAAAGGTGCAAAAGCGCCCACAGCAAACTGCTCTGCACGTAGAAATTCAAATTGTGCCATTGCTTTTCTCCATGTAAGTTTTATTATGAAGAAAGAGCTTTGACAAGGGTCGCCAAGAAAAATCCTTTGGATCAATTCTCAGACACAGTTGTACCCGCAGGTTATGCCCACACAACTAAAAGGTTTGTGTCAGGGATGGACTTGTGGCACTGAGACCCAGAGCACTTCTCCTATGGCCAATCCTTGTAACCCACTGGAAACAAAACAACCCTGTACAACCTTCCCATTGCCACTGGCAGCAGAAGGCAATTTGGCCCACATCAGTGTTGAACTACGGGTGATAGTTCCAGGCCAGGTTGGATGGGCCTTGGGCAGCCTGAGCCAGTGGGAGGTATCCCTGCTCATGGTAGGGGGTGGGATTAAATGATCTGTAAGGTCCCTTCCAACCCAAACTATTCTATGATTCTACGATACTACTGATTTAATGGTATGGACAGATCAGTGGGTGGACCCCACTGTGTGCAGGTGAAGCCACAAAGCCTCATGTCCTTCAGCTGGTCACATGCAGCAAAGAAGAATTTTGTCCTGTTGAAACCATAAATAAAATTGGGATTGGCTAGTTTAGCACTCAGGTTGTTTCCTGAACTGACACTACCCTGTAGGAGCACCTCACAGTGGCAGTGGTGGCAAAGCCACTCTCATGATGGTCCCTCAGCACTCCCCAGCCATTTACCTGGTGGGAGCGTTTCGGTGCCAGGCTCTGTTTCTGCTCACTGGGTATTGATATTCATTCAGAAGGTTACCCCCGAGCCTTCTCTGGGCTGGGGAAGGGTCTGGAGAACAAGTCTTACAAGGGGTGGCTGAGGGACCTGGGGATGTTCAGCCTGGAGAAGAGGAGGCTGAGAGGAGACCTCATCACTGTTCACAACTGCCTGAAAGGAGGTTGTAGAGAGGTGGGTTTTGGTCTCTTCTCCCAAGTGACAGGTGATAGGACGAGAGGGAATGGCCTCAAACTGCACCAGGGCAGGTTCAGATTGGACATCAGGAAAAACTTCTTCACTGAAAGGGTTCTCAGGCCCCGGCAGAGGCTGCCCAGGGAGGGGGTGGAGTCCCCATGCCTGGAGGGGTTTAAAACATGGGCAGATGAGGATGCTCAGGGATATGATTTAGCAGTGGACAGGTATGGTTGGGCTTGATGATCTCAAAGGTCTTTTCCAACCCAGGGATTCTGTGATTCTGTGATACATTTCTAGCTTTCTACCCTAAACCTAAATAGAAATGGCATTTATCAGACCTCAGTTCAAATTCAGTTAGCTGATTCTGCAAGCCAATATTCCTGGTTTCCTTATCTATTTTTTTCCCTTTGCTTTGTTTTGAGGTTTGCCACAAAATCACACAGATAAACAAGTCCAAAAAAAATTAATGCTCATGTACTGCATAGGAGCATTGAAACCAACCACTCCAGAGAAATATCTCAGCTATGGAAGGAAGTGATATGTGGCCAGCAGCATTTTACACTCTTTGCTCATCTAAACTGCCCAGAGAATCATGTTTTATAGGAGTAATAAAACAAATGCAATAGTGAAAGATGGGGCAAATGATCTGGTTGATGTATATTGTTCAGCCTTTTATAAATGCTGTAAATATCAAGAGACATTGCATCAACAATAAAAGAAGCATCTTATTTAAAATATTTATTTGTTATACTATAGTGCTCGACTTTAATGCAGGCAGAACTTAGCCCACAGTTTATTATTATGTTTTCATCTTCTTTAAATGTCCATCACGTTAACGAGAATCATATGTGTAAGGCTTAAGTACAGGCAACTATTTACACTGCAAACTAACTCCTAATACCGATGAAACAGAGGTTGAAAGTGCATAAAACTGGGGATAGCGTGTTCCCTACAGCTTCTTTCTTCCTGTAATTCTGTTATCTGTGTACTGGGTGTTGGTTTCAGTCATCTGAAACTTACAGATATTGAGGATATGGCTTTAGCCCGTTTTACCAGAGGTGCTGAAAACTGCTCCGGGACAGTCCTGAAAGCTCAGGCAGAGCTTTCAAACTCCCTGGGAGCATGGTTCCCAGAGGAAGCGTCTGAGAGAGTTATTATCTTGCTTATTATTTTTCCAATTCCCCTTTGATCTGGCATCCCCGTGCTCTGTACCACACACATTTCTCACTGCCACATAGGTGGATGCCTTCGAAGCAGAGGCTCCCCCGGCACCTCCACCTCAGCCATCCACCAGGAGAAAAGAATTCCATTTTGCAAAACCTGAAGAAGCATCAACTCACTGGATCTCAATATCCAGTACTTCTTGGAGACTGTAACAACATATAAAATGATCATTAAATAAATCCAGATATCAAAGGGGTGTTTGTGTTTTTATTATAGATGTTTCACAGGAATAACACTTCCATAACTCACATGGCACTACTTAGCATTCCCTAAAGACCTGAAGTTTTGTTAATAGATAGGATTTGTCAGAAATTTTCTGCTGAAGCAAAGTTTGCTAAAAGATGACAGTTGGTCGAGTGTGAAATATTTCATTCAAAACAGCTTGGGTTTGATAAAGTTTTGCTGAATCCAAGGCAAGGTTCCAAGAGCAACTGCTTTTCTGGCAGGTCTACCCCAGTCCTGGGAACTGTAAGCTGCAGTATGGCCAGACCAAAGGCAGGAGTCCCACATGGGTCTGTGTCATGGCTAGAGATGTTGGAAAACTTCAAGGCCCCCCAGTAGTAATGAGCCTGGGTACGCTCCAAACAGAGATGAGCCTGGATTTGTCCCAGCTGGGGAACTCCCTAAAGCTACCAGAATTAGTTGCAGGATGTGGAGAATCTCTACACGCTTGAGATTTAGAAAATTTCCACTTCAAATTATAAAATATAAGATAAGATATTATAAAAAGATAAGATTCTTCCTTTCCAAACACACCTATTGATAGATGTATTCTAAATACCTAGAAGGAGCATGGAGTTTAAGCTTACTGGTCAAATCTTCATTAGCCTTTTCTGAGTAGAGGGCTGGGCTCTAAGGACTGTAAAACTAAATCAGCATAGTTCAAAACACAGCCCGTGGGTCAGATCTGGCGGAGAAATTGCTTCCATCTGGCCTAATCGTCAGTCCCTGGAGTGGAGGGGGAGTGAGTGGGTGTTCGGGCAGCTGACACAGCTCAATCAGCCAAACAACTTCTGACCCCGCACACAGCCCCGTGCAGCTGTGGACCCTCTGCATCTTCATGAGGAGTGGGAGTGAGGCTGGAGGCAGTGGGACACAGGGGAATCTCTACGGTTGCCCCTCTTAGACCATTCTACTCTCTTGGTAGGCTTCTTCACAGATGCTTTCAGGGCAGAGTTTCTACCTGATGTCTCCTGTCCAACAGCTGAAAATAAGTTTTGCTGGAAAACACTGAGGTTTGCCATATTTTGAACTAAAATTGGGAGTGTTGGATTGTTTCCACACAACATTGTAGGTAATTGAACTCATTTATGATCATAGTGTTGCTTTAAAATGTTCAAAAGTCTTTCTGACTAGATGACTTAAAGGTTTATATCTAAAACTTAGGTGGACAAGACTCATATGGCCTTTGCATCAAAAATGCTATAACCGTCAGTGTTTGTCCAGGTTCTTATGACTGCATTAAAAATCCTACGCACTGACATTTTGGCTGAATTCTGCACAGATTTCGGTGACAGCCAGACCCCGACCTCGCAGACACAGTGCCTTATTTCATCCCTGTATTGTCACTGTCTGTGGAGGATGGAACAGGCCGGCATGAAGTTATCATTTAAAGAATTCATTACTGTTTAGAGCAGCTCAGTGAGGTTGGTAGGGATGGAGGCAGTAGGTAGAGATAACTCCTTGGGCATCCATCTGTCCTTTTCAGGTCTCTTGGCGGTAGGGTAAGAAGCTGCTCTGTCAAGCTTCAGGTCCTCACCCTAGATGGAGAGCAGGAACGGGTCTGAAGAAATTGCATTACCCCGTAGGCTAGAACTAACCCTTAAGAGTTTTATTTCTTGGATTATAGGTTGAAGATGGTGTCAGAATTTGTTCAAGTCTAGGGAAGAGGTAGGAGGTGACAGATGATCTAAGCAGACACAAAACAAACGTCCTGTTGAGATGAACCAGGCTCAAATGGAAAAGTTAGAAAATGGACAGTGGAGTGCATGCTGGGACTCGGGCACATAGATGGACGGGATGGTGTGGAGAGCTTGAAGAAGGGAAAGTTGAGGGGATGTTGCTGAAGTAGAGAGCAGAAAAGCAGGAGAATTGGTCATGGAGTTGTTTGGATTCTTGGTCATGGAGTACAGGAAAGAATATTCCCAAAATCAGGGCTACCAAGAGGACCCTGCATCTTTGCCAGCATTTTTTTTTTTCCATTGATCATAATGGCATCAAGAGTGGAAACAACCACAGAGAGTTCACTGAGCTGTGGTGACAGTGTATTTCTCTTTTTGCTTACAGGAACAGGAAACCACAAAAAATGCTCTTTCCGCCACACCACTTGGTAAAGGCAAGGACAGAGCAGCTAAGTTTCAACAGACCTTTGGAGAAATTATTCATGTATTAAGTTTACACAATAGGAAATGCCAGTGTTTTTCTTGCTGGCATGTCCATCCTTGCTTGTCCACCCACACAGGGACCGCGCATAATCTGGCTCCTACACATTCATTTTCATTTCCATGATTTCTTCATATCTTCTTTCTGGGTTTTGTTCCACAACAATATTATAACATTTTTTTCAGAAGTGCTCAATGTCAAGCCTAGCGTTCCTTGGAAGGGTTCCTTTGGAAAGAGATATCTGCTATTGTCTAGTCCTCATGATTCCTTTAGGACTACTGCCCTATGGTTATTAACTGCCTCACAGAAATCTGATTCCTCAGTCTTTTTTTTTTCTCCACTACTCAGAGATTGTAAGGCAAAATTCCCAAGATATTGAGAAAAGGATTTCCTTTTGAAACAAAACAGTTTGTACAACTAAATATAAAAGATTTGGTAGTCACCATCAAGAATCCTTTACATCCCTAAAAACCAGCTAATGTATATGAAATTTCAATATGTTAATGGACCATAATGGTCCATCCATTTGTGTGTTTAAGTAGGGCACATTTTAGCTAAAGGAAGCTACAATGGAATTCCAGCATGGAATGATTTCTGGCAGATCATGATCTCATAAAACATACTGTCCTAAAACAATATGAATCTACGAATGGCAGCACTGGAATGTAAAGAGCCCTGGAGCACAGACTAACTCAGGAAGTTTGTATGACAATGGTTGCGTTCTCTTCAAAACATTGCAGATTTTGATTCTTCCTGGGCAGGTACCTGAGCAGATTTGTTTGTGCACAAAGTGTCCAGTGTAGTTGAAGGATGAGGACCAACAGGCACAAGCGGCAACACAACACATGGGGAAATTTTTAACTCAGAAGGTGGTCAAACACTGGAAGAGGAACTCAGAGAAGCTGAGGAATCTTTGTCCTTGGAGATACTCAAAACCTGACTGGGGAAGGCCCTAAGCTGTTGGACCTGCTTTGAGCATGTGGTTAAACTAGAGACCTGAGAAAGTTCCTTCCATCCTGCTTAGTTCTGCAATTCAGAGCCTGCTTGGAGACATCTCCTCTACTTCGTAAACCTGTTTACTTAACCAGTGATTAGTTAGAAAAGCATAAACAAAAATAACCAATGTTGCCGAGTTGCAACACATCAGTAAGCAACACCTCATCAGGAGCAGAAAATATGATTAAGAAGTGCTTACACTGACAAGGTGACAAGGAAAAAAATAGTCAACATCTTTGGACTGTCATACACTGTCATTCAAGGATGTGACCGATAATCCCTGTTAGCACCTGTCTGTTTGAGGAAGCTGTATTCTTCACTAGAGTGGTGTAACTGCTTCCGTAACAATTGAGCTAACAAAATCATCTAGTACCAAAAAATCAGTTTTCATAAAGCCAGTGGGAACGCTAAATTGCTTTGGAGACAAAACAGAAAAACAAACAAAGAAATTCATAGTGGCACAGTTACACTATTTTGTTTCACCACAAAGGGTGATGGCAAAATATTTACCACAGAGGTACTTCTTCCTGATAACAAAGATGAGAGTCTTCAGTAAATAGGGTGCCAAAGGCAGAAGTTAAAACAAGTTGATACTTTAAATTGCAGTAGGTCATCAAGAGATGGTGAATTTAAGAGCGTAGTTGCAACTAAACTGCTAGCACATATGTAATCTCTCATTACGTAAGGTGCTACACCGGAGGGAGCCTCTTCCTTCTATATTAGGAGGGAGAAAGTGTTTTACTTCTGCTAAAGAAGTGTCAGGGGTGAGCTGCAGATTTACGTAACATTCAGGTTTTTTTCACAACCAGTGAAATAAACCAGAAAAAAAAGTATAAAGACGGATCACTATGAAAGCATAAGATGTCTGTGATATGACCGGGTTTTAGTCTGTGTTTTTGTGAATGATTCCGCTATAAAAAGTGAGGGCTCTAATGACAGTTCTGTTAACAGAGCTCTACCGTACACACACCAATTATACAGTATTGTGGATGTTTCCAAGGTAGAATGAAGTCAAAGTGCTGCGTCAAAACTCATGAAATGAAAACTTTAATATTTGGATCTTGTTTGCAACAGTTTAAAGTTAAAAATTAACAGAAGGCAAATGTTTAATTTATTTTTTTTAACAGCAAAGTTACCCTTTGAATAAGGAAGAACATTTACTATTTCATGTACAATATTTATGTGATATTAAGCTCAAATCCAGCATGCCAAACGATTCCTTTCTCTGTACAGTTTCTTCACAGGATTTCCTGAAATGACCCCAAAAGGGATCTGAAAACAGCCCTTTCATTAGTAGCAAATGCCATATATTTAACATATTTAGTGAGTTAGACAAAGAGCTGCATGATGGAGAGAAGAGGGAGAAGCCCTAGTAGTCACAGAGATCTTAGACGAAGCAGTGCTCTTGAGGACTCTAATCCTCTTTACATTCAGATCAACAAATCCAGGATGGTGCCTACTCTGTTCTGGAGAAAAAATAAACTTAATTCAGATGCTTTCTCAACATTCTGAGCAGAGAATTAGTGAACTGCGGCTTTGCAAAAGTGGTGCCAGAAAGTGGCCCAATGAAACCTGGAGAAGAGGAGGCTGAGGGGAGACCTTATTGCTCTCTACAACTCCCTGAAAGGAGGTTGTGGAGAGGAGGGAGCTGGGCTCTTCTCCCAAGTGACAGGGGACAGGACGAGGGGGAATGCCCTCAAGCTCCACCAGGGGAGGGTCATGCCAGACATCAGGAAAAAATTTTTCACAGAAAGGGTCATTGGGCACTGGCAGAGGCTGCCCAGGGAGGAGGGGGAGTCACCTTCCCTGGAGGTGTTTGAGGGATGGGTGGATGAGGTGCTGAGGGACATGGTTTAGGGATTGATAGGAATGGTTGGACTCGATGATCCAATGGGTCCCTTCCAACCTAATGATTCTGTGATTTTATGATTCTATGAAACACATTTTCTCAGGCAGGTCATGAAAGCCTACCCCTTACCAGACACTGCTCTCTACAAGATGGGGATTTTCGGAGCCAACGCATTTTAGAAAAGTTCACCAAAACTCAACTAGATTTTCTTTAATCCTCTTCAGAATTCTTCCTGAAAGACTACAGGGACATCCCATTTAAAAAACTTCATGCCCAAAGGTTAAAAAAATTGTCATGGGCTCTTGGTAGGAGAAAGGTTAAAGAAGTTGGTAAAAGACAGTACTATCGACCAAGCAAGTGATGGAACGCTCCACTGGGAAAGAAAAGAAGAAAAGTATATGGGCCCTCTGTGACTCCATTCTTTATGAGCTGGATGATGCATAATGAATTTGTATGAAATTATTTGGATTTCAACTCTTTTACCAAGATCGTTTACAACTGGTTTCAAAGTTATCACAGACTCAAAAATTTGTGTTGCAAGTATTTGCAAAGTCTGGACTAGTAATGCTGGGGTCTCTCACCTTTCCTTGGAGAAAGAGAAGTTTGTTCCTCCAGACAAAGATCTCAGGTTTCCAGCTGGAGACCAGCTTTAGGAGCTCTGAATTTCCCCAAGAGGAACATACAACTCCAGCATCAAAAGACTCACCTGTTCGGGTTTAGGCAGGTCTTTATGAATACCCTGACCCCGGACCCCCATTCCACATTCCTGGCCATCAGTTTGATATTTCTATACTTTCACCAGCATCACCTTATACCCCATAGTGGGACACATGAAGGACACAGGTTTCCAGCCTTTAATTTGAATGTTCTTCACAGATTTCGGCATAGACCTTTAAAGCTGACTGTTGCCTGTATTAATAGCCTGGTTTGTTTGGGTTTATTTTAAATTAGAGGTGTTTTTCTGAGCCTGATGGTGTGTGAAATGACATGCTATCCTGCACCATCAGCACATAAATAATTCATACCTCCACTATACAGACCACGGTAAATGTACTTACAAGAATCAGGGCTTTCAAAGCATCATTGACCTCCATGCTCTTCCTTTTTTTTTTCTTCAGTAGATGAAGTTATCTTGTCCTTTTATTTATAGAGCATATAAGATGCTCAGATATTACCGTAATGGCTAAGGCTTCAACATAAGGTAAAGGACTAATTGTGGAACATTAATGTTCCTCTACAGCATTTTAAAGGATGATCTGAGTTTCGTTTCATTACTTCCTTTATTAAGCACTGTAAGTTCCTGCCATTTCCTATATCCCACAACAAATGCCAGCGAGACAAATATCACCACCTATACCCTCACAAAGGCTTGTGTTTACTTTGCAACTGCACCGTGAGCTCTAAAATGCAAACCCAATGATGATTTTAAAAAAAAGTCGGTGTAATAAATCCCATTCACATCAGCTGAGAAAATTTATTTTATGCATAAAATAATAAACTAATAGAATTATTCATTTTTTTCTATTAATTGCCCTAACGACAAATTTTGTGCTTCCTTTATACCTGGACTATATTAGCAAATCTTGCATGCTCCCAAGTATGCCTCTGAAAATGCCTGCTGAAAACATGTTCAAGCAGGATCTAGGAGACATTATTTACTGTGGATAGAGATAAAAGCTCTGCACAATCATTTAGCTGCACTGTAACTCTAAAGTTACAGCAAGTTTAAGTACAGAATTATTATAGTGATCTTACCCTTCCAAGTCTGAGGTTTTTTAAATATATTGAAACCTTCGGGAAAGTCACTAAAACCAAATCATTCATCAGATACTCAATACCATCCTATTTGTCCTTAGAGGGGGAAATCTAGTCTCTTGTAAGCTTGGACAAGAAAGATGCCAGACTTGCTGGTTGGAGGGGAAATAGTGTTAGGCAGCTACTGCGGCTCTGCAGACCGTTCTGCTCTGTGCATAAGCCGCAAGGTATTGACAGCTCAGCTCACCATTCTTTTTTCTTTGCAGCAGTGCACTCAGTTTTGTCCAGTCCTTTCATTCATTATTCATGACTAATGAAGTGTTTGCTCAAGCTGTGTCCTTCTCATCCTCCAGTCTCAGCACAAATCCTCGCTGTGGGACTCCCGGGTTTATCGCTGCATGCACTGAGCCTTCTCGTAGACACCTTTTCCAGAGGGTGATTTCTGTCACTGCCTACCAAACCACTTTTATGTCCCTTGTCCATTTTATTAAATAGAGGGTGACTCACACAAAAGTAAATAAATACGCAATTTCAAATATGGGCAGCGGAACAGATTAATGTGATAATTTATCTTGATAAGAGCCAGATGGATGCACTTTTAGGTATGACTGTTTGCCAGTGATGGCAAAAATGGTATTATGGAGAATGAAATTTTGTAGCTTCGTAATTTGGCAGGCATGGAACTGAAAATTGACCCTGGACCTAATCGTGCTTGAGGAACTTAACAATAAGTCTTAGACCTCTGTGAGACTCTGCATTGTGGCTCCTTGTGCCTCTATGACTGTCTATTGACCTCAACGGCTTCTCTTAATGGAAGCGGCTGTACTGATGTTGGTTTGTGAACTTGAAGGCTTAATCAAGTTTTGCTTCAGTTTGGGTTTAATCAATCATAAAATTTATGAAAAGCAGGTTTTGTTAACATAAGGAAAAGCAAAATTCTGGTGAAAAAGAGAAAAAGTAGCTACTTCTGTTGTTCACAGGCCAGATTTTGCTATGATATGACCCCACATCAGGACAATTAGGTATTTGAAATTCATTATAGTGCTGAAGTTGAGGTGTCAGAGAGTTCACAAAGAGGAGCCTGTCCATAAGCTCTCTTCCCTTCCTGAAATTTCAGTAGATTAAAGAAGCCGCATGATGTGTAAGTGAGGGTGAGAATTAGGCCATGGTTTCCAGTGACTCATAGATCTTTCATAATAATAAAGACTTACCCAAAGGCAAATAACAGGAACAAACAAAATCAGTTCAAAATTCTTACAGGTGTTGATGCGTGGAACACAGCTTTGACTGCATTTGGACTCTGCAGACCAATTTCTAGTTGCTGTGCAATTGTTTATGTGTGTCCTGTGAAGAACATCAAAAAAACAATACAACAAATCTAGTTTGTCCTGAAGTTTTTGTTACGGTACCCTTACTAAAGCTGCTGTTTGTCTTGGCCTTTTTAGGCTGTAGGTTCATGACAGGCTCTATGTTACAAGGTGCTGAAAGGCTCCAGAGAAGTCTTTGATTCCTCCAGGTCTATTTGTTTCAAAGGAAACTGAGTGCTCAGCACCACTCCACTACCTTTCGTGTGAGCTGAACTCCCTGCTCAGCTTCACCCGGTAGCAATAACCATCACTTTTCTATTTAGAGAAGCAGCGAAACTTTTGCAGCAATTGTAGATCTTCCTAAGTGGGAAAACAGAGTAACTTTAGGGAAGTTCCAGTAGAAAGCAAAGAATAATGGAAAAGAATCCAATACTAAATTTTCTGATGCCGGTTAAATCTAACATGCAACTAACTGTTGCCACAGTGTCGTTAATGCTGCAGTAGATGAGCAAACTTCTGAAGCATTTAATTTTACTCCTAATTTCATTTGGGATACCCAATCCATCCCTTACCCTTGCAGGTGCATTTTTCAATCCACTGATTTCAAGTGGAGCTTCTTCAAGGTTAGAGCAAAAGAATCTTAATAACATCTCATCTTAGCAGAACAAAAAGCAATTAACGAAATGTATATCAAGAATTTGTTCCTGTCCTTTGCCAAGGAAATATCCACAGACAAGGTCTCTAAATATCTATTTTTTAAAACACGCTCAGATTTTGGGGACCCTGTAGATAAGAATGAAATCAAAGAAAGTTACTTTCTCACTCCGCAGCCTCAACACTAGATATAATATAAAGTGCTCCAGAACTTCAGCTGTGGTGGTCTTTTTCTTCAAAATCATGGTTTATAAAACTCTTCATTATTATTAAAAGTGTGGAATAAATTATATGTGTGTATACAATTAAAGCTGTTTCTTTTTCCAGCTTTTTTGGTTTGTTTTATTTTCACTTTAGGAGATAGAAAAATCCTTTCCCTATTCCATTTTTTTCATAAATAAAAAGCATTGTGCCCAGGAGGGATTCCATCAGTACAAAAAGTTACACAAACAATCAGGACTCAAGCACACTCCAAGAAGCAGCCAACCTTCGTACTGTGACCATGAATGCTGGCTCCTCAGCAGGTGTTCCAGTCTAGAAAAAATTGTCTTTGTAGTCTGGAAACGGTCATCTCTGACCAATACAAGTAACTGTCTCAGATCTCTCCTGAAATGCCACCTCCACCATCACTTTAACTCTTAATGCAGTTAAAATTTCCAATGCACAAGCTGAGTCAGTGATGGAAAGAACTAAGAGCAGTGACAAGATTTTGTCCCAGTAACAACCACAGCCCTTCTCACTTGCCTTCTGGCTCAGGAATTGAGGACGAGGTTTCCTCCATCGAGGCCCCTGCCTCTATTTCTTCAACCTGGCATTAAGGTGATCCTTATGCATATTTGGAAAAGTCTTTACATTTTTTTTCCCTTTTTGGATCTCCATTGATAACTCATTTCAGAAGCACGCTATGACCCTGCTGCTATCACTTTCTCATTGCTTATTACTTCATTATCAGTCAACCTGAATGAACTAATCAAGGAAGGAAGTCAGTGCGATCCCAGTGGGCGAACCCAAATATCAGTAAACAGAGTTGGGATCAAAGAAGAAGTAAAGGTGGGAACAGAAAAAAAACAGATAATCGAACACCTCGGATTAATGTATTTGTATACACATAGAGAATAAATTTACAATTAAAGCACAGGTACTGAAATGAGAATTCAGTCATGAACAACTTATTTCAGATTGAACATGAATTTCTAATTAATGAGGAATAATTCATTGATCTCTAACTCAGATGAAGATTAAGCTTGATATAGAGCTTGGTCTCCATTGTTTTCCAGTCCACTGAGGCATCACTGTCATCATTTCCATGGAAATTAACATTATGACATGTCTAGTTAAAACACATAGTATAAAATATGTCACCTGTCTTGCTGAATGCCACCGTCCCCACTGGATCAAGGTAGAGTAAACATTCTCTTTTGGGCCCAAGCGTTGAGTCCTACCCAAGCGATCTGCCAGAGAAAGGAAATTTCACTCAAGCCTATTAACTACATAGGCAGTAACACAGATGTTTGCACATTGAGCAGGCCATTACTTGAGGGAGCGAGGGTGCTGGCACTCCAGTCTTTAAATTCTCCACATAGAAGGAAACACCACCTGGAGCAGGAAACGATCCAGGGACAAGCAACCAAAGAGAAAAGGGTGGGTGGAAAGGAAGCGAGAGGATATCTATTGAAGGAAGAAATGTCTGTCATGTTCTTGCCAGCTGCTTTTTCTTTCTCTTGAAATGCAGGTTTGTCTCTGTTCCTGCTTACACTTGGGGGGGTAGGTATGCGTGTGTGTAGGATCTTCAATCTGCCGCGTTTGCCCCACAGAAGGTGGGAGTCAGCCCATGAAGCTCAGCAGCTCCCCAAACCATATGGGAGGCTCGGGAGAGGATGTGAGAAAAGTGTGTGGGGGCTCAACCTGAACAGGAGGTTGAGCAGTGGTATATCCATTGTAGCACAGCGGCGCGCATATCACGAGTCTTTATCCAATGTGCCAGAAGGCTTTTTCAGTCAGGATTACGCCATCAAAGCATCTCAGTATCACTCAGTAGTGTTGATTTAGAAAAAAAATTGTGAAAATAAAACATCTGCCAGAGCATCACATATATTATTACGAAAAAAAAGAAAGGAAAAAACAACAACTCGCATTGCATGAAAATCTGGCCATGAAGTCAAAGTCTAATGCAAATCATTCAGGAGACCATCTTTGGACTAAGGCCATCTCAGAGTTACTAGGCAAAATGGATGCCATTAGATCCTCCTGTAGCAATAATAAGGTTTCTGTCTGCAACAGCCATGCTGTCTTTTAGGGTATATTTTTCCTTCACCAGAGTATTTATTTAATTATAAAGCCTTAACGTCCATTGTGCCCAGTGACCAAAAGCCACTTATTGTTTCCTGCCTCTTATATAGCTTAATGAGACTTTCTAGGGCGGATATAGCCATATGTTTAGAGTTTATACGGCAATGAAAGAGTCTGATTTACATCATAATGCCAAATGTAAATGAAGGTTGTGGCGGACTGCAGGAAGGCAAGAGAAACAGCCCCAAGTCCAGGTGGCTGTTGCCTGTTTCAGGGGTATAAGCCTGCGAGCCTGCAGAGAAACCCCTGCCACCCCTCCCAGGGCACCGCGAGCTGGAACGGGACACTGGGATAGAGCTGAGGGCACAACCCAGCCCGCAGCTGGGAAACGGGGCAACAGACAGGGCAGCAGACGTTGCCCACACTGGTTGTGCACAGCTGATGTGGTGTGCGACGCGCACCATAGCACGCTGAAGGGCTAACAGTGCTTTCACCACAGGTACTTAACAGGAGCCACCTTTGAAAAGGCAGACGTGACCCCCACTGCACAGCACTCTTGGTTTTAATTGAGAACCCAAAAGGGGCTACGAGGAAAGCTGAGAAGGGACTTTTTACAAAGGCACAGAGTGACAGGGGGAATGGCTTTAAATTGAAGAGGGGCAGATTTAGACTGGACATAAGGAGGAAATTCTTCACGCTGAGGGTGGTGAGGCCCTGGCCCAGGTTGCCCAGGGAAGCTGTGGCTGCCCCATCCCTGGAGGGGTTCCAGGCCAGGTTGGATGGGCCTTGGGCAGCCTGAGCCAGTGGGAGGTGTCCCTGCCCATGGCAGGGGGTGGAACTGGATGATCTTTAAGGTCCCTTCCAATTCAAACTGTTCTGTGATTCTGTGATATCCCTGTATTTTTTCTGCTATTTTAACCTTGTCAGCAAATCTCTACTCTCTCTCATGGCTCTGCTATACTTTTTGTCTGTCCCAATCATTTAATTCTAGGATGTCAATCCACACAGCAAATACTCCACTCCGTTTGATACTCGTTGCCTTACTAATGAGTAGGAAATCCAATTGGGATTAAGTTGAATGATATCCTAGGGCTAACAAATTAATGAGAGAGGCTCTTAACAAGACACAATGTGTAAAGTAACTATAAATATTTCTACTGCTCTGAGCCTGGGTTTGGTCACTCTATATCCATGTTTCCTCAGATGTGACTTTTTTATCCCTAAAGTGCTGTCCAGATATTTTTAGGTGTTGGACAGTTAGAGTTCCATGAACCTGGCAGTCCAAGGAAAGCAACAGCTGTAACAACACATCCCCTTTGCTCATCTCCTGCACGTGGGTAGAACCTCTCTGCAAGATGTGAGGAGTTAGCCAAGCACATCTGGGAAGGACTGGTCTCATCCAATTCCTTTTCAAAAGTTAGAGCAACCTGTTTTGGAATTTGCTGGAATCTGCACATGTGGACATGATCTAAGGCTCATCAAAGCAGGTCTGAATTCCCTAGCTGAGTGCATTTCAGATCAAGCTGACAAATAGAGGGCAGGATATCACTGGATTTGGTAACACCTGACAAATTGAATTGAACTTTGTCTACATGCACACTTAAAAGACCATCAGCAAAAGGAACTTGTTCTCAGTGAAGAGATGTCCGGTTGACTCTCAGGTAGGAATCTGGGGACTTGCTCTGTGTGATGAATAAGCACCAAGAATGGAGTCAGGTGTTCCTGAGAACTATGCTGCCTCTTGGGGATGTTTTAGCACCAGGATAGCTTGAGTGCCCTGCGCTCTGCTGCGCTGCCCAAGCCGTCACTGGTGTGGTCTGGCGATAGCCTGCACTGGGAAATAAAATATGCAGGAATACTGTCTGCTTCGAGACCTGCCAGAAGTTTGTTGCTATACCATCTGGGCTGTTTTTATTTATCCAGCTGTGATTTCTTTGGGTTTTGCATTTTTAATTAACACAGTTTTGAAAAAGGGGCAACTTTTGTTTAACCTCTTCAGCACTGCACCACACAGGTGAGGCAAAACACAATTTAACAACAAAGGCTCTCAGATTCAAGGTACCACCTCTTGAATGGTTCGTACTTCCAGGGAGTCATCATGAGTTGTTATCCTACAGGCTGAGATGAATTCCAAAATAACTTTTTTTCCAGTGCTAAGAAAGCATGATGATGGGAGAAAGATGCAGAAATCAAGACTCAGCCATCCTATTAAGTTACTACTTCCAGCGTTTTCTGTCCATTCTATCCTTTTTTTCCACCCCTCTCTTCTGAGCTTTAGCACCATGTTATAAAAAGTTTGAACTCACAAGTAAGCACATAATTTTGCACATGCCCACCAAATTTACCTGAATGTTCAGTACTGCTTTACAGCACTGTGAACAGCGATTTGGCAATTAGACCCACTTAGGCAGGCAGGGTGGTACCTGCGAGTGACACCCTGTTGTCACCAGTTATACCAGAGAAAGGCAGTGATCTTGGCAATCCGTGAGTACAAGCTTAATTCAATGAGAAGATGACTCCAAATGGGCTTAACATTTAAGCATAAGAATGACAGTATGAATAAAAGCTTGTGCCTCAATCACTTGCATCACAGGTTTTTACAGGTCTTGGCAGAAATTTTCCTTTTTGTAACTTAACGGTAGAAAATGGGACTTTTTGTTACTATTGCTCATGTTTTCCCGCAGTGCAGTTTTTGTGCTGGTCTCGAGCTTTTCTTTTAACAGACCAAAATGAGCAGTGCAATTCAGTTTCCCATGGCAGCACACACAATCCTGCCTCCTCTTCGTCTGCCAGAAACCCAGAAGTCTTCTATAACTCTAGTGTGATACCTGCTAGTCCCATGTGGAAGGTTCAGGCACCCTGGGTGTATCAAACGGGACTGCATAGTATGTCTCAGAACAGAATTGTTCCTAAAAAGGCGAACCACACAACTTTACTTCCTTTTTTAAGCCAGACATGTGGTGCATGCCAGGAACTAAAATGGCAGTCCATGACTCCAATTTTCTACATGCATATATTAAAATATAGTAATTAAGTCAGCAAAGTGGGAACCCCTTCTGATACAAACAGTTACATTGAACAGGAATGTTGTTCCCCGTTACGGCAACTGTGCCCCTCAGTCCAGAAGCTAAACCAAATATTACAGCAAACAGTACCGAGTTCTCTGGCAGACTGGAAACGTATATGTCTTAAGAGTAAAACATGCATTAGTTGGAAATTACTTATTAAAATATAAAGCCCTGTTTCTGTTGAACTGAGTTTTACAGTTCCTTTCTGGTTGGATGAACTGTCTACACAGTCCACCAGTTTCAAGAGTCCAGCCCTGCTAGAAAGTTTAGCATATAATACAGGGAATAGCCGATTATCGTCATATACACAGCATTTGAAGTATTGGCACCTAAATGATGCTCGAAGCTTTCCACCATTCTGCAACTGCTGAAAGCCTGACTGGATGTTCTTTTCACAACCCCATGTTTTTTTCTCTAAGTCATGCCAGGAGAAAAGTAGATGTTCACACTCATGGTCATTTCATTGAGAAGGAATTAACTTCCATCCTCCTCAGCAGTGCTCTTCGTGACACCCTGCTGTCATCAGGAATAATGTTTATGATCCAGCCCACGGGAATACCTTACCCAGCAGAAGAAAGTCATATCCATTGCAGTTAACACATCTGCAAACACATGTTTGGAGAAAGACCTGGGGAATACGGGTGCAATCTGCTCAACTGAGGCACCTAACCTACGCTTAAATTCTAGGCACTTGCTGGAGTAGCTCTAATATAAGATTTTGAGTTCCATATAGAGAGATAAGGGCTTTTGAAGGTCTCCAGAAAGAGATGTTAACAATGTAAGTTTTTCTTAGAGGTCTCCAAATATTCCTTCAAAATGCAGAGTAAGACTAATGTCCAGAATTCCCATGGCAAAGGTTTAAGAAGTTAAAAATTGATTGTTAGTATGCTAGAGGGATAAGCACATTAAAATTTCCAGGTGACTACCAGAATCACCTAAAATAATATTAAAACCCAGCCATCATTGCAGTGAAGGCCAGGTTGGATGGGCCTTGAGCAGCCTGAGCCAGTGGGAGCTGTCCCTGCCCATGGCAGGGGGGTTGGAACTGGATGGGCTTTAAGGACCTTTCCACCCCAAAACATTCCATGACTCATTCTATTCTATGAGAACTATAGCCTCACACACCCAACACAGCCAAAGAGAACTGGAACAGAAGAACACATTGGTCCTGGAGCAACATGACTTTAATTCTGTCTTCTCACACCCTAGTAAGGCATGGATTTAAATACCTGAATTCTCAAGAAAGGAGATCCGATAGAGATTTGATAATGATTTCTTTATTCCCCAATTTGGGAGTGAAGAGCTCACTCACCAGGAACTATTTTTTAGTACGCCTGAGGACTGGGAAGAATTTTAGTTACCAGCACTTCTTGCTTTTTGTTCATCTTATCATTGCCTTGAATGTTGGTTTAAATCATTTTATTGTTAACTGTGAATAACACACTTAGTCTGAGAAGGCAAAACAAGTTTTTTTCGGATGGATAACTGTACTATCCAAAATTCAGAAATTCATTTCCTGGGTGTTTCAAGTCTTCTGAAATGTTTTGCAGTAAATTCATTCTCCCACATCTAATAAGGATTTTTTTTTTCTTTCTGCACTATCATTACATTTCTTCAAAGCATTTCCAATAAGAACACTCCAAATTATGTCCCCTCAGCTATTTCATCTGTTCGGTCAATAAGCAACATTTTATTGCTTTTATGAATTAAGCCCACTTTACATCCAATCATTTTGCAAACATCTGTAGCCGAATCAGTCTAGGGAGCTTTTGAAAAATCAATCAGGAGGGAACAGCTTTCACTTCTTTTTTTTTTAATTTTAATAAAGTATTTACACATGCTTTCTCCGCATGAAATAGGAAAAGCGCTAAGCTTGGCTGTCATATTTGAATGTGACAGTGAAGCTCCCTTGCATGTATATGTTTTTCTTATTTTAAAAGGAGAGATACGATGCTGACATTAGAACAAAAATCTACTGATAATTTGTGTCCTAGCCACAAGCAACTGAAACAGAGTTTTTATCTCAACACTGTCTTGTAACAGATCATAATGTAGTTTCTGAGGTTTATAGCAAGGCCACAGCATTTCAATTGTCTTTCATCATCAACCTTTCGTTGATGAGGAAGCAAGAAAGAAAGGAAGGAAAAAATTTAGAAATGATATAAAGAATGTGATGTTAAAGCTTACTGGGATTTCTTAATCTATTTTTTTCATTTGAAAAATAATGATTCATAAAGTCCAAAATTTTCCAAAGGATGTGCAAGCTAGTTTTGACAAGAATAAAACTGTTATTTATGCTGAGAAAGAAACGTGCCCCAGATTAACCTAAAGGATAGGATATTCAGCTTGAATTTTTAAGAAAAAAGAACTTACATTCAGCCTAATGACCTGACCCCACCTCTTACTTCCTAGATGCCAGATAAACTGTTGGAATCTTCCCAGATGAAATGGAGACTTTTTTACTTTGAAAGGGCTTAATTTCATCAGATCATGCAGTGGGAAAATTGTCTAGATTTTGGAAAATCTCTTGATACAGGAAAATACCTTTTCTTGCCTCAAAATCAAGGCAGTTAGTTCTACCCTCTAGTTTGATGATTTGCGAGCCAGGTTGATTTCAGTAAAATAGAGATAATTTCCTTCATTCTACCTTTGCTTGTTTTCTCTAACTGAGCTGGAAATTCTTTGGGTTGGTTTGCTACATTTTTTTTTGCAATGCAGTACAAATTAATAACAGTAAGTTGCTCCCATCTGGTGTTTCCTCTGGTTGACATGGGAGTGAAGAGGGACATATTTCTGTCTGAATAACCTTGGAAGAAAAGCATATCAATTATGAAGAACCAGAGCAAACTGTGAAAAACTGAATCAAAGCCCTGGAGTGGTGACTTTTTAAAGTTTACCAGTTTAAACAAAGTTAATTATATCCACCTAAGGTAATTATCTCAATGGCCAAGATACGTCCTGACATCAGTTACTGCCGAGTTAGTGAATCCAATAATGAGGATTGTAATAACGTTGAAGATATTGGAAACCAGGTGCTTGGTCATCTGACAGAACTGACAAATTCTTGGACTTTTTCACATGTATCTTCCTTGAAAATGTGAAGGCAAGTCCCTTGATGTAACAGGTTTATGAATTGAGAGATTTTGCATAGAAAATGCTTAAGTTTACAGTTTTAAGCCTGGCAAATGAAAGGTCAAATGTTTCATCCTCTTCTGAATGTTCTGATATCGTGTTAGAAGAATTCAGTTAGAAACTCCTATCTCCTTCACACCTTTAGAGATACTTCCACCCACATAAAATAAACCAGAACCTTAATTCCTCTGCTGGCTATTTTTGGCTGCCTTCACTCAGGAGAAGGTGGAGAACTTGCCACTGCGAGGTCAGTGGTGGGTTTCTGCTTCCTAGCAGTGTAACCACTTGATGCAGAAATGCTCTATCCCACTGCAGTCCTTCAGGGAAAAAAAGGCTTGTAGGAGCAACAGAGATCCTTTCCTGAAATTGAAGCCCTGCTTGGCACTAGCCAGCCTGCGCGAGGACGGTCTGAAGTCACATTGCCTGAGAGTAACTGAAAGGAATGGTGTTCTGGATTCAGCAGGAGGGAGCGACCGCGCGGGCTGCACCCACAGCCGGGGAGGTGCCCTGTTCCGTGGGACAGGCCCATCCTACCTCCACCTCTCCTATCTCCTCACCACCTCAGATGCTGCTACACGGGATCCCTACCTGCGGGACTTGACCTGAATTCCTTGCCTTCTGCTCTTCACATGCATCAGCTCCTTGGTTTCACGTCACAGGGAGGTCTAGTAAAACAAAACGGCTAAGCTCCACTCAGTCTTCTTTCCATTTTACTAGTGTCTGCCTTACTGTGCTTGGCTGCTAGGTGCTAGGTGCTTCGGTTTTTATTCTCTTAACTCGTTCTTTTGCTCTGTGATCCTTGGGAACCACCTTGCTGTGCCATGGACTCGGGGTCCCAGTCTGTTTGACTGCTCTTGGCAAATTAACTAAGTTTAACAACGTTCCTACAGGTGCTTAATATACATTGCTGGCATTTAATTTGGGAAGGTCATTTGAATATTTTCTCACAACTGCTAAAATGTTTATTGATGTCATAATTAATTGTGTTACTTCTGATGTTTGGTTTCCCGGGCACCGTTTCATGTTATTTCAAAAAAACCCCAAACCAAACAAAACCCAACACAAACCCAAACAATAAAACCCCCAAATTAAAGAATGATAAAAGAGATGAGTTGATTTATCTCATGTTTGTTTTTTATTCCTTAGCCCCCCCCATTCAAAAAGAAAAAAGGAAGCAGTAACTAACATGACTTCCCCCCCAAAATGAAGTTTTAGATTATTGTTTGTTGTTTATCTGGAGCTGGAGATTGTGTGTTTGCAACTGGTATATTGACATCTTCTACAAGCGTCACCTGGGAGTTTCAAGAGAAAAAATAGGAGCTTTTTTAAAACAAGGCTTGGGGTCAATTTCAGTAAATTCACTGTATTTACATAACATGGGTGCGAGAGCCCCTACAAGGCTCAGTGCCCAGGCCTGGGCCACTCACCATAACTAGTCGAGAAGGCAAGAGAGCGTCTCACAGACAGAGCAGGTTCTGGTGATAAATAATTTGGGAGAATGGTTACAAAAACTGTAGCATTTCTGCCAGTACTTTTGAAGATTTCTGTCCCTCAGTAGGGGAAACACAAACAGTTGGTTTAGTGTTCACCACAACTGCAAGAAGAGAAAGCCCCAGTGAGGAGACCACAGGCAGCAAAGAAAGAAACCTCCTGAAGCAGATCAGCTGTCGATATAATAGAAGCATCTTATGTTGGCAGAAGATCTGCCTGGGAGGCTCCTGGTCAGCTTTCTCCCATTCTTTCTATGAATTCTCATCCAACTCCTTTCCTAGCTCTTCCTCGACCACCCCGAGCTGTGTTGAATCACATCGGGGGCTGTGTTTTAACAGCAGCAGTAAAGAAATCCAGCAGGGACAAAATCAAATGTCCATGGTGAGAAATACCCTGATGCGTCCCCCCTGAAGCAGTTCTCAGTGCAAGATTCCTGCAAACAAAAGGCAACATCTCCCAGGACAGATGTCTTTGTAGCCTTCTGACCAGGAGCTTTGGCATGTGCTTTTATTTCTTTGCCCAGCAGCTGCATAACCCCAGCGCAAAATGCACGTACAGCCTCTGGGAGTCGGAGCCTCAGCCAGGAGCTGTACGCAAGAGCCAACATCACAAGCATTTAAAAGCGATGCCTCTTGATACAAACTGATGGTTCTTCTCAAGCTGACTTAAAACCTACGGGGTAATAAATCCCCCTTGCATTGAGGTCCCCTGAGTAACCCCATACCCAAGGCTGCTGTCGCCTGGCACTGCCCTGCAGGGGAGCTTTGCTACCACCCGTGTGGTCTCTAGAGCTTTGCCAGAGGGACTCTGGGCTGTCTCGTTAGCTCTGATCCTGCATCCAGCCTAAGGGAGCCCAACTATCTGCGATGAATCCTGCACTTAACTTCAGTGTTAATAGTTGGTGTGTTGCTACCATGAGTTGATAGCTGCAGATCTGGCAGTTTTCAGGGACGGCAGCACCCAAGATAAGAGCAAATTTCTCCATTTGTTTTGTGTTGTCTTGCGGATCAGCCTGCAGGAGTACAGACGGGCTCAGAGCTTCCCTAAGCAGCCTCTGCTTGGCAGGATTCAGTTGTTGCCGATCCAGTTTTAGGTAACAGCTAATGAGCAAGGTTCAGCCTTTTTTCAGCTGCATCTTCTTCTCTCTTCACGATTCATTTTTTCCCTCCCAGTTGTGCTTTAATAGCCTCTAAAACTTACACATCCAGCACAGTCAGCAAAAACAGAGCTGGGAATCAGAATCTCACAAACTGTCAAAAATTAAACCAACTGTTCATTAACATTTTTAACAGCGAAGAGAAGATCTGGGGATCTGTGCAGTTGGTTTCCCCACTGAAGTGTCAGCAGAAGAAGCATAACTATTGTCTAAGCATTTCTACTCTTAACCTTGGCCAATAAGATAAGAAATGGCATTTTTATAACTACTAATCATTATGAGGTGTTAATTGCCAGATTTGAAAGCACTTCTAACCTACATGATTTCATTGTTTACAATATTAACTACTAAAGACCAGAGAATCGTTTGTGACACCCCCTGGACAAAGACCAGGCTGCAGGTTTGCATTAATGCTCGGGAAAACAAGTGATCATCAAGGAAAGATTAAAACGCAGAGGTGGTTTCCATTCTTCCTCTGCGTTTCCCCCCCTGCCCCCCCCATTTCCAGGTTTCCTTCTCCTGGCATTACAAGTATCTCAGCTGCATTTTCAAATGTTTGATTATCATGTAAGCATACTCTATAAAGTGGTACATAACAGCGTCATAACCCATATGTTCCCCACCACGACAGAACAAAAGCATTTCTTGTGTTCAGTTGTAGAAACTAAATAGGAACCGTTCATTCAAATCTTCAACTTCCCCTAAATGAAACACAGAAAGTAGGTGTAAGCTACAACATTCTATGCGATCCAATGCAAATGTATGCAAATTTCTTCATATTAGAATCATTGTCTAGTTGTCATCCTCACATGGGGCACATCAAAGCCATATGACCCGATTTTGCACCTGCTGTTTAATTAAATTTACAAGGCAGACACTCTCTCTATTCCCGGTGATATACAAATCCACTTTTACTACCGCAGCTTCTAATTTACAAGGTAGTCGACTGCTGTGTTTCACCGTCAATATCTGCCCAACTGCTCTTTGTTAAAGTGAAGATTAAAACCTGAAAACTGGCCACCATTTGGGTGAATGAATTAAAAGATATATTAAATGTGATTTCCCACTTCACCTTTTTAAAAAATGGAGCGAAAGAGAAACTACAGGAGGAACACCTCTAAGTACTTATAACAGTCTTGATTTTTCCTTCCCCTTGCTGTGAAGAGGCCGAGACACAGCACTTTTGTCAAGTTATCAATAGCATTTTTTCTGTTTTGCAGGAGCCATATGTTGAAATGTAGCAATGCATCAGTGCTGGTACCAATGATATTAACAAAGCTGTCTCTTTTCCTGGGTGATCATGCAAAGTTTTCAGTATTTGTGCTATTGAATTCACGTCTTGCTTGGAAATTATTTTGCTGATCTTGATTTGATATTTTCCCCAAGAAAAACCGCAAATCTCTTCCTTTTTACTCCTCGTGGTGCACAGCCAGTAAGGCTGCAATAAGTCAGTAGGTCGGAATGCTCAGTACTATGCAATTGTTTTCCCTCTTTTAGAACATCGGCTCTTGCTCTACTATAGCTAACTCAATTCTTACCAAAACATTATTAAGCATAGTACATATAGGTACATGGAGTGCCCAAATTATGAGTTACCAGACCTCACTAATTAATCTTTATTTCACATACAGAATCATAGAATGCTTTGTGCTGGAAGGGATCTTAACGACCATCTAGTCCACCTCCCCACCACGGCAGGGACACCTCCCACTGGCCCAGGTTGCTCAAAGCCCCATCCAACCTGGCCTTCAAAGACCAATGATGGGGCATTGACCACCTCCCTCAGCAACCTGTGCAAGGGCTTCCCCAGAGTAAAGAATTCCTTCTTTATATCCAATCTAAATATACCCTCTTTTATTTCAAAGCTGTTGCTCCTTTTTCTGTCACTACAGACCTTATAAAGCCCACCTTAAGCACTGAAAGGCTGCAATACAGTCTCCCCAGAGCCTCCTCTTGGCTAAGCAAATATACTTAAGTTTAATTATTAAAAATTATTGAACATATATTTAACTGAGAGCAGTTGATAACAGCACATCAGGGAACAGACAAAAAATCTCCCTGTGCTCATTTCCTTTTTAGACAGAACGAGGAAAAGCAGCAATAATAAGTTATCTACAAGCAATGATATATTTTCAGTGAGCTACCTTTGACTAAAATAGTGAAATTAGCCCATTTTCACCTTGTTTATACTTAATTTAATGTTGTATCCCGTAGCTGGCTCCAAGGATAGATGGGAGATGAGAGAAAACAGGGGCAGAAATCTTCCCCTGAGAAGTGGCAGCGTTTGTTCTAACCTCAAAGAGCAGAGGGACATTTTTGGGGCTGCCTGTGGATGGCAGCACACGTTCACTCAATGACGACCACGTCTGAGAGAAAAGTTAGAACTGGTCAATACAGATAAATTAGAGGTAATTTTGTTCCCCTACAATTTTTTTTTTTAATTTTTTTTTTTTTTTCATGAGCTGCATGGGGTAAATCCCCGAGAACTGGCAGGGCTTTCTGATGATGCGAAAGCTAAGCCTCGCGGAGCTCAGAGGACAAAAGCTATGAAGTTGGTGCCCAACACCTTGACCATCCCAGCGCCTCCTGGTACAGTTATAACGTGGAATAACTCAGCCCAAATTCCTGGACTGCTGCCTGCAGGCTTCTCTCTCTGTGGCTGCTGTGAACAGTGACGGGAGAGACAGTCCCAGGGTTATCCAAAGCCGTTCGTGTGATGTGAGGTCAGCACTGAGCTGGTGCTGTGCCCGGTGCTTACTGGTGGGCACTGGAGGACGTGCAGGTGGCTGAACCTCCGGTTGCGGTGAAACAGGTGGGATTTGGTGGCAGCACCTCTGGAAGCTCCCCGAGAAGGACAGATTCTCAGAAGGCACCTGTCTCAGTCCAGTATTTCTGAGGAGCACCTCGTGTTTTTACATCAGCACTGACCACTGTACAATTTTCTTCCTGGACTATTCCATCTATACCATTTCTGACGGGGCGTGCCAGAGTTTTCCTTAGTCTCCACTGGTTCAACACCAATCCCTTGAGTCCTTTGGAAAAGTTAATTCAGATCAAAAGTCATAGAATCACAAAATCACTGGGTTGGGAAAGACCTTTGAGATGATGAAGTCCAACCATCATTAATGCCTGTGGCTTTTCCCAGGATACGGGTTACCAGGTGTGAATTTCCAGCACAGCCTTTTTCTCCTTAGTTTTCCCCTGAGGGTAACTGTGTGATTGTGGGAGCTGCTCTTTGTGGGAAGGTGCTTCGGGTGTGGCACCAAGGAGCCGCCACAAATTCAGCAGTGGCTGAAAGCATTCAGTGGGCCAAGCTTCTCAAATAATCCTCAAAAGACAGGGAAAAAAACCCAAACAATACCAAACCAGAAATTAAAAGACTGCATTTGACTCATATTTGTTCAAGTTTGGACATGACTAAAAGACCCAGAGGGAGCTGACAACAGAGTTTTGCCCAATGTTCTCACACCATGAAAATGGACATACACAATAGTCCTTTGTATACCTTGAATATTTTATAATATACATTTTACACAAAGAGAAATAATTAAGATGTAACTCTTAAATAAAATCCGACCCAGTTTCAGCGTAGCCTACTTTGGGTTGCCATAATACCTTAATTTTCCTGTTGATTCATATTTTAATGAGGAAATTATTATTGCAGTATCTTCATTGTTTAATTAAAATTATAATTAGATATTAAAATGCTAAAGCACAAAAGTAAGTTCTTGCTGAAGGATATCCTCATGAAACCAAAGGCTTGTAAGGGTTGTTATGGCTTTGAGAAATTAGATGTGGTCACCAAATTGCATCTGATTTTTTTTTTTCAGTGGTAATTACCTCACTAAGAACATACTGGGCTCCATAAAGAATCAGTGGATTATATTTGGTAGCCTGTATAATCCGAAAGGTCACTCTTGATGATCAGTGTCGAACTTTAGGCCTCAAACTCTATAAATCAAGCAAATCAAATGGTAAAAAGCAATTACACTTAGCATTTGCATATTGTTAAAAAGTACAGACCACAGAACTAATAAACCCTCAAGGTCTCCCTTCTAATTCATTTCCTGCTCCACTTCAGCACTAAAAGCATTCAGCATTTCATCATTTTATAAGATCTAATGTTTTAAAGGCAAATAGAGGCTAAAGTGTGAAGATATAATAGCCTCTTCCAGGAGGAATATGTAATGAATAAGAAACTATAGATATTAGAACGTATATGTAAGGGGAATTACTGATACAAATGAGAAAACATTCTCACTTATATTTCAGAGCCAGCAAGCAGGACAACAGAAAGTGAAACTTGTGGGAGGTCTGGTGCAGAGGAGGGAAGGTTCGGTCCTAGCAAAGGAGCTGTGAAGACAGAGGGTGAGAGAGACCAGACGGAGAGGAAGGATGCAGATTTGAGAGAAAATTGCATAGTGGCTCACAGGTAACCAAGATCCACAGCAAGAGCTGGGCTTGTAATCAAGTATTCGCTGCTGAGGGTGAAAGCACCAACCACATCTCTCATCGTGCTCCCAGAACCCTTGCGGTGTCCCGTGATCAGCCAGACCAGGAGCTCGGTGTCAGGAGGCAGGGGAAGCAAAACTGCACACATGGGCCCTGCAGTGGAGATGTAGCCATGACACACACACAGATGGTGCCATGGTTTGGTGGGATGGCTGGTTCATGTAGGTGGCTGGACCATAAATGCTGTGGAGGAGGGCCCACCAGGTAGAGAGAAGAGAGGGTCTGTGAAACGAGTAGTGAACAGAGCAGAGAATGGAGGTGAGAATTGGTTTGTGATGTTACAGAGGAGATATGTGGTTCTGAAGAGTCCCAGGACGGGGTGCAGCTGCCCTAAGGGAAACATTTATTTCACTTTAGGTTCTGTGAGATATCTGGTCCCGTCTCCAGATTGTGCTCCAAAGGTTACCCACGAATCCTGTGTCACCCATGCAGATATCTCTCAACCCTAGTAGACTTCAAGTGACGTTGTGTTCCTATATTTATCTGACAGATGTATTCCTCTGGTGGTGTTGACTAAATGTTCAGTATATCTGCCTGATCCTAATGCTCTCCAGGGTGTACAAGGGTATCTGCAGGGTTAGGGGAACCAGGGCCTCCAGGAGACCTGTGTTCTTCTTGAGTCACAGCTGGAGGACAAACTGGATACTCTGGCATATCTTGGGTGAAGAATGAGTAGCTTGTACGCACCTGAACCGAGTTCCAGACAAACTTAGGCAATAATGGGAGGTGTGGATATGAAGATATGTGCATTTGGGTGCATTAATCTCAAGTGCAAATTCAAGTAAGAACCTACAGAAGAACGGATGGGATCCACTCTCTCAAACATAGCTCAGTGTCATCAGGATGTCTTGACCTCTGGCTGCTCCCCAGAACAAGGACGTCCTGTAGGTCCAGTGTCATATTGCCAGGTCACCTAGAATGGCACTAGACTTTGGTGACCACGCAGCTGAGCCTCACACAAATGTCTGCATACTGTTTCAAGCAATCCAAGAAACAGACTGGGAAGAAATCAAACCTTTGCAGCAGGATGTAAACATAACAGGAACACAGAGAGAGTGGAGACCTGCTAGGGATGAGTGTGTGGTCCTGTTTAAATGACATAAACCCCAGAGTTAACGATGCCTGCAAAAGCAGGGGACTGGATTCAATCATCCGTGACCTTCCTCCCCGTGGTCCTAGAATAGGAAACAGGGACTAATTTGGTTACTGCCAAAGAGAAGAAAGACCAGAAATTTTCTGTCACATGTAGGTTCTGGTAGGGGAGGTGACGGGCTCTTTGCTACACTGGCACCGGTGAGGGAACATGGCTTAGAGGTGAGATTTCTTGCCTGTGCTCAAGCCACTGCATAACTTTATAGTGTGGGGCTTCTTGACCAACTTTGCCCATTATTAGCAATGAAAGTATTTTTATGAGTTCACATTTTTAAAAGTTTACCATTTTATTCCAGGTGATTTGTGGTGACTGTAATTGGTTGTCTTCTAAAAATTAGAACAATAGGTATTGTTCTATGCAAAGAACAAAAAATTACAAAGAAAGAAAACTTAGAGGCTAAACCAATATCCAGGCCCTTTGGCGTGTTTCTTTTGTGGATGATAAACAAATTTAGAAATAACAGAGTCAGAAAGGAAGACTTTTGAAATATCCTTCCAAAAAGCTGATTTCTTTTGGGTTCTTGTACACTATCAATATTTTGACTGCTGGAGACTATGCTCATGCGTAATGAGATGTCTTATCCACGCAGTTCCACAAGTGTAAGAGACCAGTAAACTGAGTCCAATATTTTTTCCAGCTTTGCATCAGCAGGAGGGACGTTGCACATATTTGAATTTAAACTGGGCAAGAGGACAAGAGATAACAGGAGATAAGCTTTACTAGTCAGCAAGTATCAGCAGCGGGATTGACAGAAAAGACAAGTTTTAATTGCAAAACCATACCAACAATGTCATATAAAGACATCACTGCAGTTCATCCGTGGGAGTAGTGAATAGTGAATATGTGTTAAATTTATCAGATTGTTTCACAGGAAAAACAAGCAAACAAACAAGAAGGTTAGAACTTTTGTACTGATCCTTTCAAAACAATTGGCTGATTTTTCTCTCACTTTTCAGATGTACTTACATAGAATTTTAAAAACCTGTGTCTGCTCTTTACCGATGATACCTTTTGTCCCTCTGAAATACACGAACCACTTCATTTCAGATGGAACAAACTGTTTCACTTGAAGGAGGAGAACATTGAGAGGAAGAGGCTTGTATTAGCGGGGAGTACAAATATTGATGTTATAACCTGGACCAACGCATTTGCTTTGTGTTTTAGTTTGATTACCCACATTGTCCTCTCTTTAGCACAGGCAGCGTGTGAATGGCTGGAGTGTAGTCTCTTCATCTATGGGTCACAAAGATCACTGTCACTGGGGTGAGCACCCGAGCAGTCACAGCGTGAACAGGAACAGGAGGGAGAAAGGGAATATCCACAGTGCTTCCTTGCAGAACACTGGGCTAAAAGGATACAGGTGACAGCAGAGACCACTGCCAATGGTGACCTTGTCCTGACTGCAGTCCGTAGGGTCAAGTTTGTCCTCACAGGAAAGATTACTCCTACCTCGAGAGCAGCTCGGCGTGTGATAGAGGATGAGCTTTTTAGTAAGCAGATCGGTGAAGGGGAGAGGAAAACGGAGCAACACTCACATCCAGGAGAGAGGCTGAAACAATAACAGAGAGCAAATACAGAGCCGAACCACAGAAAACTTTGTCCAAAGAGACCACTGAGACACCACCCAGGAAGCTGCAGGACGAGGTACCCGAGAGGACGCTGCAGGACAGCAAGTTGTTTACAGTCCTGTTCTAGCTTACACAGAATAGTTCCGGAAGATCTCACTTCTTTTCTAATAACAGCTTTGCTTTTGAAAAGTAACCCACTTTTGTTTGCTTTGTTGTGCTCCTAACAAAGCTAAGGGACAGGTGGCAAGCTTTTAAAACTCTGGTCAGCTTTGTGGCGCCTCCAACAGCCAGGAGGGTCCTCACATTTCCCTGACTTTTTGGATGAAGGGTAGAGTACGGGTCAATGGGGAGGCTGGGACTCAAAGTTTTGTTAGTCAGAATGAATTCTGAGTGAGGCTGCAAATTACTTTATTTTTTACCTGGAATTATTTCAATTTTTTCAGGGTTCTCTCCATTTAAAAAGAGCGAGTTAGAGCAGAATGGCTCACCTCTGGCGAAACTCGTTTTTTTATTTATTCTGCACTGGAAAATAGTGGACCCACACGTGAAACACGATGGTTATTGAGGCAAGTTTCTTGAGGTACAGGTCTTCGGTAGGTGGAAATAGACTTCCCTCTGGGAAGCATGCATGGGAGCTGAAACAAAACTAGAAAAACTTGAGGCATCAGGCAAAGTAAGAACAATAACTGAAAGGCAACATTAAAAGGAGCACAAACTACCTCATCTTACGCATTCACCCAACTTGGTAGTAAGAGAAAGGGTGCTTTCTTGAAAGCATCAATGTAGGCAAAATCTCTAGAAAGGAAAAGAAATTCTTCGAAGATGAGTTCGTTGCCTAACCAGTTATTTCCAGTGGGACGCATGCCTGGTACTTTGTGAGGAAGGTAACAAATCTTGAAAAATGCCTAACACATCAAGTCTCAACCCTGCATATCATTCTCATACCAAACAGATTACCTAATAAATAATTTTGTTTTTAAAATGTGATGGACCTCAGATTTCATACTGCCATTCTTTCGTGTTTTTATTAATGAAATAAAAAAAAACCCAAACAACAAACAACTTGTGCTTTATCTTCCAGTAAGAAAACTTCAAAATTCAATTGTAGCAAATGTCCAAAAGCTCCCTCTGTCTGCCAAAACACCTGAACATTTTCACAGCTGTGGTGAAAGCAGAATTTTGATGAAATGTCCAGTATCTCATGGCTCCAACTAGGCTAGAAGTCTTTTCATGGCAATTTGAAACATCTCTGTGTAGTTCTATCTGGGAGAATGTGTGTGAAAAAGACAAAACAAAGTTATATTAATATTATGAGGTTCACCTCACGGTGAGGGCTTTCGCAGTGGTTTCCAAGGTGCCTATCCCCGATGCAAAGTTTGCAGTCTGCCTCAGTGAATCTCTTAATTTTTCTCACAGTTGAATGTAAGAGATCTTTTGTGCAAATAGATGTCTATCTTAACTATTTTGTACATTTGCCCTTGCAAATGGGCATATTTGAGTTTCAATATGGTAATTTCTTTCTAAAGAAAATATGGCGTAGGCAGATAATGGAACAGAATAATGTACCTTTTCCATTTCTAACTTCTAGAGTTCCACACATGTGCAAATCAGAGACCACTTGAGGAGAAACATTTGCAATATTTTAATTAATTTGATGAGTCAAAACACAAGAATTGTGGGGCATTTCTAGAAAAGTTAAATGCTCTCTCCAAGCAGTGCCAGTTTCTATCAGATTATTATCCCCATTGGTCTCATAAATAAATAAATAATTCTTATTGTTTCTTGGGCTCAAAACATACTTGGCATCATACAATGCATGTAAATACAGTCCCTGCCACACAGAATAATTATCCTCAATTAGGTTTTCTGAATCCAATCTTTGTGGTGCTGTGCTTCCCTTTAAGAACTAAAAGCCCTTTGATACAGCCACCAGTTTCTTTCTTTTTCTCACTTTCCCCTGTTTGCTTGGTCTTTTCCACTGTTAAGCTCTACCCCGGTGAAGCTTTCAGCTGCATCTACTACAACTGCATCAGGATTTTCCTCTGTACCTGTCCCTACATACTGGCTATTGTCCTAGAGTTGGTCTACAGAGCCACAGACATCTCTTCAGTTAAATTGTTAACCTTTGGTGGAATGTCTACAAGTCATTTATGAGGCTCTACTAAACAGAAAAGTTGTTCGATAAAATAATTGTTAAATAATGAATGGAATAAAAGAAAATGTGATTTTGGTATCATAAAAATAAAGGCAGCCCTTCTGGGTGAGCACGTGGTCTCTGGGGTCACCATTACAGCCAAAGACTTGTATGATTTGAAACACAAACGCCACAGAAATGAGATGTGAGTTATTAGTGGAATTCATTTAAAATACTGTTATATGTTCTAGCAAAGGACACAGAACAAATAGGTAGAGTGGGGTTCTCTTTCTTCACCCAGGAAGGGACAAGAGGCGAACACCCCTCACACACACTGCAGGTGAGATGACAGGAATAAATTAAGATCTGGATCCCCATCCCTCTTCCATCTGAAATACAATTTTAAGTTACGCTGGAGTAGCAAAAATTAAACAAATCTTTTCGTACACAAAGTCCTAGAAGACACTTTATGTAAATCTTCACATGTAATTGCCATTCTTTGCATTTTGCTTCTCGTGAATCCCCTGTGCAGCCCTGTGGGTTGTTCACCTGTTCAGCTGAAGGCAGGTAGCCCAGAACTATCTTGTACGGTTGCTCTACTAAAACAAAAACAGTGTCTTAGCAAGGAAACCCAGTAAAATTTGTTCCAAAACATGGTTTCTTAGCTTGCGAGGCAGTGGCACCGTGTCCCAGGACCCTAAGAGCCCAGGGGCACCCCCTCCTGCCCTCCACCAAGCAGCCTCTAAAACCTGCTGTTCTATACAGAGTAGGCTTCCTTAAACAGATTAAAAATAAGGGAAAGTAAAAGCATAGCTCCAATTAGCAAACTTGGAATTAAATTACAATTAAATGCACTGAACTCCAAGGGGTTACAAGTTCAGATGTTATTTTATTGCAGATCATACCAGCATATTTAACGTTTCACCTCAATATGGAGTAAATCTGTTCTATGAAGTGATTCCATGCGGTAAGGGCAATAAACGTGATTACTAGGTAGTTCTGGGACTAAAATCCTCCTCATTTTAGGCTGCTGCAGGTAAGTTCCTTCTCTTTCCTGTAAATCAGCTAGTGGGAAAGCAAGGTGAATAAACATCCGTGTATGGGAGTTCCAAACTACAGTTCCACAAAAAACACACAGGCATAAAATCCTGTGTGAAATAAGAAGGTTTAAGTTCAGATTTCACAGATAGGAGATATCAAAATTCAAGTTCCCTGCATAATGTAATTTAGACATCTTGATGAATCATTACAATGGCCTTCTTCCACAAACCATTCGTTTTTCTTGACAAACCCTACGAGTTTTCTCCCCACAGACACTCATTCCACAGAGTGTCATTCCCCCAGTGCAGCTGGAAACTTAAAAAGGAAAAAAAATCACCTACAGCTTATGAAAACCGTGAAAATTTGATCAGTTCTAGAAGTGGATACATTCAGTTTGGTTGTGGGCACCTCCCAGGTAGGTCCGTGTCTCATCTTTCCATCGTGTCTGCCTCGGGGTGCTTTGGGTCCATTTTAGCATCCATTGCTGTCACCCGGAGCCGGGAACAACCCGGCCCTCAGCTTGTGTTCTGCTGTGAGTACATCATCTTACTGAGGAAGACACGAAGAACAACAAAATCTTCTTTGGGAAGGTGACTATGTCTTTTTTGAAGGTGTACGAGTCTTTGAGAAGAAGGAGCACTACTTCATACTGCTTTTTTTTGATGTTTCTAAGGGATCTTTCTCAACATATTTAAGATATGTAATAACCCACAAGGGAATGAAATCAAATATAATACTGTATGCATAAAACACAAAAAGTACTGATTAGAGAGAGAAAAAAATGTTTGATCAGATTGAAAAATGTACTATGAAAGTGCAGAGATCTGAATTTTTTAAAGGCTGATTACCATATTGCTGTGCTCAGGGAAATGACTACACATCAGTATACATTTTAATTAAAGCATAAAGTTTTAAAAGTAGATTCTGAGTAGTTCTTACTCAGCATACCCAGAGGGCTTCCCTCCCTGTTTGATAAAACGTGATTTTACTGGCCTGGAAATGTATATTTTTCCAGTGATTGCAAACAGTTATCCAATAAAGGTGACCTCAAATATGAAATTCTTATCCAGATTTATACAACACATATAGATGTTTTGTACGTTTGCTTTAGAGTCCCTGTGATGCTATTTGATTATTGGTAGGAAAATCTGTAATTCAGCTGTGATAAAAAAAGAAAGAAGTGGTGATCAAAAGAGCTCAAACGAGGATGTAGTATTAATTTTTTGTGATTGTTGCAAAACACATGTTCATCTGTGTTGTGGTTTGAGCTAAATTAGAGTCAATTTTGTGGCTAACTCACTTGCTACAGCAGTAACTTCATTCTCTGAAAGCTAACTGCATGTTTTTGAGACAGTCTCTTCTCTAAAGTGATCACACAGGGCAGTGATATGCAAAAAAGCCAATGCATATACTTAACCAGGGCCATCCTCGGGCTGGTGGGAAAGGGGCTGCAGCTGTGAGGAGGGGCAAATAGGGCAGGTGACCCTAAACTGACCAATAGAAGATTCCATCCCATATCCATCATACTCGGTATAAAAGTGAAAGACCACAAGGGTCCCTCTGTCTTCTGTGATGGCTGATGTCCAGTGCTCCTGATCCCTGATCCATGAGTTCCTGAATCCAATTCTGATCCCAGCTTCCTCCTTGCCATGGACCCATTCCCTCTTGTCTGCTCTGCAGCACTTCTGGTGATGTAAAGTCATCGAGGAGTAGGGGCGTGATCTCATGTATTTGTACATATTTCAGTACTTTCAAATTATTTTCATTATTACTATTATCATTGTTATCATTTCATTAAAGCTGTAGTGTTAATTTCCAACCTGCAAGTTGTTTTCCTCTCATTTCTCTCCCCCCCTTTCCCCATGGGTGAGTTGTGGGGCAGGGATTTGGGAGCACGACTGCTGGGTTTTAGCTCCCAGGATCCATCCAGGTAGGGCTAAACCGTGACAGTCTGGAAACCTCGGTATGTTGACAGGTGTACAATGGGCATGTTTGTTTCCCTGCTTTCGTGCATATCTCTACATAAAGAGGATTGGAAGAACACTTTTGGCACATTTATGAATGAGAATGTGGAAATGTGTGTGCTCGTCCTAGTTTTAAGTGCCCAGTTTTACGCTGAGCTGGAAGATCATTCTCCTATCTCCCTATACAGTCAGCAGAGAAAATGAGGTTTATCCCAAGAGAAATCCAGAGTACCTTTTAAACGTGCTGCTCTGTATCAGCCTCAAAATGGAACCTGGTTTCCCTCTTTGACAGGATAACAGATCCTTAATTCTACTAATATCAAAGGACTTCCGGGTTTTCCTTGGGTATAATTATCTCTGATCTTGACAATGCTTTCAACTCTGCAGTACTTCAGGTAATGAGTATATCCAAGTTAAGCCTAATGTCTTAATCATTGCAGGATTAAGACCAATAGTAAATGGTATGTTCTGATATGAACATAAACATTAGAAGGTGTTCATGCCAATGAACATGGAGGAGGAATTCATTAATTTATTTTCTCTTTTGAAACAAAATATCAAAATCTCTCAATAGCATCATTGATGCTTACCCAAAAGTTCTGAACATAAAATTCCAAGTAATCCTCTCAAACTAATTCATTTTCCCTTCCCTTGTCCATCAGAATTTCAGTAATTCGGTCAAGCATCAAGAAGATTCTTTACACAGTAATTTGTCCAATATAAACAAGAAACTGAGGATATGGAGGGATGCATTTGGTCATCCATGAATAACAGATAGTCTGTCATAGAATCATAGAATTCCTTGGTTGGAAAAGACCTTTGAGATCAGAGTCCAGCTGTACATGTCCACTACTAATCCATGTCCCTAAGCGCCTCATCTATCCATCTTTTAAACACCGGGGATGGGGACTCCACCACCTCCCCAGGCGGCCTCTGCCGGTGCCCAAGAATATTTTTGGTGAAGAAATTTCTCCTAGTTGTCTCACACAAGTTTTCAGTACAAGGGAAGAAACAAGACATATTACCAAGAACTAGTTTATTATGACTGTTTTACTCAAGTACATGAAGTCTGCTTTGACAAGATCTGGAAGAATCCTTGTCTATGTCCTTTGTTTTGGGGCTTGGTGGCGTATTTTTGGCTCTTTGAGCTATTAAAAAGCAAACAAAACAAGTAATCAATCAAATCCCCCTCCTCCCCCAAAAAAGCCAAAGTTGAAATGTGGGATAGCTGGTTTGCCTGGAATGACCCATAGCTATCCCAAATGGATGAGGTGGGGTAGATATTGATGTTTCGGTTGCCCTTAGCTGGTTCTGCCTCAGACAGGCAGCATTCTCGTGGTGGTCGAGTCGTCTTCCCTGGAGGTGTTTAAGGAACGGGTGGATGAAGTGCTGAGGGACATGGTTTAGGGAGTGTTAGGAATGGTTGGACTCGATGATCCAATGGGTCCTTTCCAACCTTGTGTTCTGTGATTCTGTGATTCTCCACTGAGGACTTCCTCCAAGTGTATTTGTGTCTGGGTGGAGTGGGACAGGACCTGGTGCTTTCACAACTGAACTTTTGAACCATTCTGTTTCTATGATTCTAGTAATTGGACTGCAGACTTGTTGCATCGAGGCACAGTTTCTCACCGCCTCCCATTATCCACTGCCGTAGCTATACTGAAATCAAGCCACGGTGGATGGCCTTACCTCCCCACACCCAGCAGCTGGACCCTGAAGCCTAGAAAGGGCTAATCTGCAGATGAGCTGGAGATTGTGAAAGATTGAAATGATTTGTTCATTATTTATTGCTTAAATAACAGCACCCGGTTCCACAGCACCATACATATTCAAAGTAGTGTCCAAACAGGAACTGCTTAATTAAGTCCTACAATACCCCCTATGAAGTAGTTAAGTAAGTTAATGGGAGTTCTCGGGCTCTCCAGATGATTAGAGCAGGCGAGCAAGGAAGTGTTTTGCTCGGGCTGCTGGTGTGAATGGATGGATGAATGAGGTGGGAGGGAAAGAGTTGGCTTTTACAGCTCTCCAGTTTGCAAGACAAGGTCTGTGAGGACCTGAAACAACTATCATCAGTGTTCAAATTAAATCTGTCTTTTAAGGGTGACTCACATTGCATTTGTTGGGGTTTTTTTGATTCCTAGTGAAAATGCAATACGTATTTTTCATCAAGGTTAGGGCTATTATGCTTTAATGACATTCACATGGACCTATTCCCCAAAAGGATATTTTGTTTATCACATGGGCAGCAGGCTGTGAGTGATGCCGTGAACTAATCTTTCCTTTTTCCCTGGCAGCTTTCAGGCAAAATGGTAGTGACATTACTATCACTCAACAGTGGTAATGGGGTTTCAAATGAGCTATGACATTTTAATTGGTGTCTATCATTTAAATGAAATAAAAAGGAAAAGGAAAAATAGTAATGTGAAAGAAAGGAAGAGAAGTTATGGTGATGATGATATAAAATAAGCACAAAATGAATGAAAGACAAAGAATGACCCAAAGGAAAAGAACTATTTCCCTTCTCACCCCAGATTTTCTTCAGTTACAGTCTATTAATTTAGTTTCATAGCTTAAGAGCATATAAAGTATCCATGTGGGGAAAAAAAAAAAACACAAAAAAAACCTAGAAATGGGGCTCCTGATCAAAATATTGATAAAAGTAAAGTTCGGTTAAACCACAATGTGACCTGGTTTGGGCTGCAGTCACCTCACACTCAGCAGCCAAGGATTATGTGCCACTGGCTCCTTCCTTCCACCTGGACTGAGTGTTGCAGTCAGAACTGTAAGAGCCGATTGTTGGCTATGGATGAAGGGGAAAAAGGGAATGGGCAACATTCTTCTAAGAACAAAACTGCTGGGAAATATTGAGTTAAACTTTCTCAGAGAGCTCTTCAGCATCTGAACCCGTGACAGGAAAAAAGACAGAGGGGAACCTGCAAGTGCAGGACCTTTAAAGAGCGATCTTTCCTGCTTCCAAACCTGACTCCACAGATAAGAGGTGTCTTTAAGGAACCGCAAAGATCTGCCTCCTGCTTTCCTCCCCTAGTTTCCATTTCAAGGAGAAATGTTTAGTGTAGAGGTTACTGAATAACTCAAAGAGCCTCAACAGGAAAAAGTGATGGAAAGTTGCTTTTTTTTTTCTGTTTGAAGAAATTGCTTGAAGCAAAGTATTTTTTTGTCTTGTTTAAAACTCGCATGCACATTAAATTGCTGACACTCTATTCCATGCTTTTAAATTCAATCCATGCTCTTTTCTATGACTGTTTTTTTTTTTTTTTCCTTGCCTAAATCACACCATTTACAAAAGTCCATTAGCAGACATTTTTGATAGTCAGTAGTTTCTGCTGCCTTGGGAAAAAACCTCACTCCAGTTATTTTCACCTCTTGAACTTAAACCTGATGGCTAACATTTCCCAGAGACCTACAACACAGAAGAGAAATCTCTTCAAAATAAGGATACGTTGATGCATTATGCAAATATTTAAACAGAATATTAGGAGATGTGCACCCAAGTTTTGTGGGGTGAGGGTTGACTTGTAACAAAGGCTTTCTTGAGTCTGATTTTCTCACGTGTTGGCCACTGAGATGTCACAAGGCAAAACATGATTGAAATGGTGCTGTGTTAGACAGTAACAAAAGAGATTTGCTTTGCATCCGTGAAAACCACTGTGAAAGGTGAAGTTTAACAGAGGGATCAAATTTCTTTTCCTTTCCGGAGTGGTGAATTCTGGGCCCCTGGAAGTTTGGGTCATGTTCTCCACCTTGCCATGCAGAAGGACATGGGTACATTTCTAATCATTAGAACTGGTTTAACATAGAGGAAGTAGGAGGCAGATAAGGACCTGCATCCCATTCTAACCGTGCCATAGGACAGGAAATGGGTACACTGTGGACAAATTTAGCTCCTCTCCAGTACATATTCAGCTCTGCAAAAGAGGTGTTATGTCCAACATCCTTTAATTGCGTTTTTGAGTTAGAAAAATCTGATGAAAAAAGTGTCAACGTCTTTATCTGATCCAGATGCCTGAGATACCTTGGAGGGCAATCCATCCCATCTCAAGTAAATTAGATTAATCTTAATTAACCCCCACCATTTTCTTTACACTGACTATGACAGAAAACTAGGCTATTTAGCTCAAATGTAAGCATCTACATAGCAGACATACAGGATTCGGTGATTCTATGATTCTATGATTTCATTTAGTTACGGTGCTAATAAATGAAATGTGAAAGTAGAAATGTTGCTCTCACCAGACACTGCGTTATGGTTTCTTTTCAGTAGCGTCTCAGAAGCTGCCACGCTTGTCTTCAGGCAGCGGCCACTGCACAGCAGAGAGGACACTAACACCACAGTGCTTGCACAGAGCTTTGCCAAGCTGGTTTTCAGATTCAGAGAAATGCTTTTCAGGAATTCATAAATACAGTGATTCCTTGTGCCCAATCCCATGATAACTACAACAGAAAACCAGCAATAAATGATCCCAGGAAGACAAATGGAAACTTGCTTGCAACAGTGATGTCCTGGTTTTCTGCAGTATGTCTTTTACTCCAGATTTAGTAATAACACCAATGTTTCAGCCTATAGCATTGCAATGCCAGCAGTGCTGGGGACAGGGAGAGCAAAGAGGGCATTCCACAGCTTTGCCTAGAGAGCTTATTTGGGGGAGATGTGTTAGAACAATAATTCATCTGACCAGGACCTGCTCTGGAGCACTCTAGCACACTATGATTTATAGCTTTAATGCATCAAAAGCTTTTTTCCAGTGTGAATAATGCAAATCTTACAACAAAGAGAATTTGCAAGTGAAACTGTTTATAAGCAAAACCGCACAGATCTCATTTTACTTATTCGAGATAAGATAAAAATAAATATGATCTCACTGAAGCGTAAAGCCAAAGAGCAGCAATTTCTGTCTGTGGTGAAAGTTTGTAGTCTTCACCAAACAATACGCGACCCAGTGACCATTAGAGGGAAACAAATCACCGTTCTGTGGCATAAATAGTTGGATCAGAATTGTTCTTTTTAACACTGTAACAGCCTTTCAGAAAATCGAAATTATGAGATGTTTTTGCTTGTAATGAATATTCTGAGTCTGAACAGTTTTTCCAACTACACCCTCAGAATAATTTTAGGAAAAGAGTAAAAAATATAGTCTTACCCCAAAGTCCCCCTGCTAGATCAGTACATTATACTCTTTTCAGACATATTGCAGTACAACAAACTCGTGATTTGCAGAGCACTGTCATTTCAATCAGTATCTTCTTACTTTATGATACATGAAGTGAAAAGGTAACTTTAAAGAGCCAGGAATTGATTTCATCAGTCAAAAGCTAAGTATAGATTTTTAGAAAGAACTGTATCTCTTCTGCCTCTTTACTTTGTGACGGATCCTTTGTCTTTTGCAAACTTTATAACCAGTAAGTCTGGGTAGTTAGAAAACTCACTGATATATAATGGGTTATAAATGACTCAATTTCCTTCACAACGTATGACACAGCTGGAGGCAAACACCTCTCCGGGAAATCCAAAAGAGAAATGCAAAGCATGATTATATTTCCAGCCTCTAAGAAGACACCTTTACGGAGACAATGAGTTTATGTGGGCAATGTCTTGCCAATTCAAGGTCTGGCAGAATCATACCAATGCATCAGCATTTGATCTATGACTTTATTTAGAATGTACGTTGTATTATTTGATTAATAATCTTGCAGAAGTAAATTGCCTTCCAGAAGTACATTACTAGCCTTTTACTGAGACCAAGATCTTCTGAGAGGTAAAATGTTTTTCTCTGAAACAAAGAAAGAAAAGAGGAAATAACCTTATTGTTTACCTTCCTGGAGATAAACAATGATTTTCACAGCAGCGTTCAATAGAGAGGTAGTGATGGCTGGCACTTAGAGAAGAAACAGGAGCAGTTTTTGTCTGAGTAAGGACTATAAAGTCATTCAAACATTTAAGGTAATTATCATGGTACTTCTCTTGATGACTGAAAACCATCAGTGTATTTAATACACAGGAAAGGAACGCATCCCAAATGTTATTCATAATAAATTTTTAGTTATTGATTGTCTTCAGAAAGCAAAATGAAACAACAAAACATCAAAGCCAGAAGGGATGAGCTTGCTGAGCTCACTTACAGTAAATTGTGTTTTCTTTTCCCTGAGTAGAAATGGTGTCCATTAAAACAGCAACAAAGAAGTATGCTTTAAGTATTGGCTTATAGCCAAACCATGGCATCATTCCTGTTGCAGGCTGTGTCCTCTGAAGAAACACTTTTTAAAGTGCTATCACTTCTAAGATCACGAAAACTGAAATTAGGCAAAGACTGTGTGACTTTATGTAATATCCTCTGCAGGATTCTTGTATCCTGTCGCAGTTAAAAATATTCAGCAAGAGAGAAATTAGTAGAAAAATATAT